>NW_024756660.1:0-16419 GCF_018991925.1 Homarus americanus | reverse complement strand
GTTATTCTCGACCAGGAGACTTTCTCATACTCGACCAGAGGCCTTTGTTATACTCGATCAGGGAACTTTGTTATACTGGACCAGGGGACTTTGTTATACTCGTCCAGGGGGCTTTGTTATACCAGGATCAGGGGACTTTGTCATTCTCGACCAGGGGACTTTGTTATACTCGACCAGAGGCCTTTGTTATACTCAGTGTGGGGACTTTGTTATACTCGACCAGAGGCCTTTGTTATACTTAGTGTGGGGACTTTGTTATAATCGATCAGGGGACTTTGTTATGCTCGATTTGGGGACTTTGTTATACTGGGCCTGGAGACTTTGTTATACTCGATCAGGGAATATGTTATACTCGATCAGGGGACTTTGTTATACTGGACTAGGGGACTTTGTTAAACTCGATCAGGAGGCTTTGTTATACTCGATGAGGGGGACCTTGTCATACTCGACCAGGGGACTTTGTTATAATCGATCAGGGGACTTTGTTATGCACGATATGGGGACTTTGTTACACTGGGCCAGGGGATTTTTTGTAATCGATCAGGGGACTTTGTTATACTGGACCAGGGGACTTTTTTATACTCGATCAAGGGACTTTGTTATACTCGATCACTGGACTTTTGTTATACTCGATCAAGGGACTTTGTTATACTCGACCAGAGGCCTTTGTTATACTTCATCAGGGGACTTTGTTATAGTCGGTAAGGGACTTTGTTTTACTCGATAAGGGGAATTTGTTATACTCGATAAGGGGACTTAATGTTTGACTCGAACATGGGACTTTGTTATACTCGATTAGGGGCCTCCTTTGGACCTGATCAGAGACCTTTGTTACACGCGATGAGGGATCTCTTATAATTACAGGGCTTTGTTATACGCGATTAGGGGACTTTGTTATACTCGATCAGGAGGCTTTGTTATACTTGATTAGGGGACTTTGCTATACTCGACCAGGGGACTTTGTTATACACGATTAGGGGACTTTGTAATACTCGAGCAGGGGACTTTGTTATATTCGATTCGGGGACTTTGTTATACTCGAACCAGGGGACTTTTTTATACGTGAGTAATGGACTTTGTTATACTCAATGAGGGGCCTTTGTTATACTCGATCAGGTGACTTTGTTATACACGACCAGAGGACTTTGTTATACGCGATCAGGTGACATTTTATACTCGACCAGAGGACTTTGTTATACTCGATCAGGGGACTTTGTTATACTTAACCAGAGGGCTTTGTTATACTCGATTAGGGGCCTTTGTTATACTTGATGAGGGGTTTTGTTATACTCGACCAGGGGACTTTGTTATGCTCGATCTGGGTACTTTCCTATATTTGACCAATGGACTTTGCTATACTCGATGAGGGGTCTTTGTTATACTCGATCAGGGGACTTGTTATAGTCGACCAGGGGACGTTGTTATACTCGTCCAGGGGGCTTTGTTATACTCGGATCAGGGGACTTTTTTATTCTCGACCAAGGGACTTTGTTATACTCGGTCTGGGGACTTTGTTACAATCGATCAGTGGACTTTGTTATGCTGGATCTGGGGACTTTGTTATACTAGGCCTGGAGACTTAGTTATACTCGATCAGGGGATATGTTATACTCGATAAGGGGACTTTGTTATACTGGACCAGGGGACTTTGTTATACTCGATCAGGGGACTTTGTTATACTCGATCAGGGTACTTTGTTATACTCGTCTTGGGGGCTTTTTTATTCTCGATCATGGGACTTTGTTATACTCGATCAGGGGATTTTGTCTTACTCGATCAGGGCCCTTTGCTATACTCGACCAGGGGACTTTGTTATAATCGATCAAGCGACTTTGTTATGCTCGATATGGGGACTTTGTTATACTGGGCCAGGGGACTTTTTTGTACTCGATCAGGGACTTTGTTATACTGGACCAGGGGACTTTTTTATACTCGATCAAGGGACTTTGTTATACTCGATCACTGGACTTTTGTTATACTCGATCAGGGGACTTTGTTATCCTCGACCAGAGGCCTTTGTTATACTCGATCAGGGGACTTTGTTATACTCGATAAGGGGACTTTATTATACTTGATAAGGGAATTTGTTATACTCGATAAGGGGACTTAATGTTTGACTCGAACAGGGTACTTTGTTATACTCGACCAGGGGACTTCGTTATACTCGATTAGGCGTCTTTGTTATAATCGATCATGGGACTTTGTTATACTCGATGAGGGGCCTTTGTTATACTCGATCAGAGGCCTTTGTTATACTAGATCAGGGGACTTTTTATATTCGATTAGGGGCCTTTTTTGGAATCGATGAGGGGGCCTTTGTAATACTCGATCAGGAGACTTTGTTATACTCGAACGGAGGACTTTCATATACTGGTGCAGGGGGCTTTGTTATATTCAATCAGGGACTTTGCTATACACGACCAGGGGACTTTGTTATACTCGACCAGGGGACTTTTTTATACTTGACCAATGGACTTTGTTATACTCGATGAGGGCCCTTTATTATACTCGATCAGGGGCATTTGTTATACCCGAGCAAGGACTTGCTATACTCAACAGACTTTATAATTGACCAGAGGACTGGTTATACTTCCGGATTGGGACCCGTTATACTCAATCAGGGACTTTGTTATACCCGATTAGGGGCCTTGTTATACTTGGATGAGGGTTTTGCTATACCGACCAGGGACTTTGCTATACCGATCAGGGTGCTTGTTATCCTCGACAAGGACTTTTTATATTTGATCAGGACTTTGTTGCCACTCGATCAGTGGACTTCTTCCTATATTTGGTTGGGGATGGATCTGGCTATAATTGGGATGAGGAATCTTCTTGTTATACTCGATCAGGGACTTTTGTTATATACCCGACCAGGGGACTTTGCTATACCCGATGAGGGATATGTTATATCATCAGAGTGAATTTTGTTATACCTTTATCAGGGACTTTGTTATACTTGATTTGGGGACTTTAATATACTCGATCAGGGGACTTTGTTATACTTGATCAGAGGACTTTGTTATACTCGACCAGGGGCCTTTGTTATGCTCGATTAGAAAACTTTGTTATACTCGACCAGGGGACTTTTTTATACTCCACCAGGGACTTGTTATACTCGATCAGGGGATATGTTATACTCGATCAGGGGAATTTGTTATACTCGGTTCAGGGGACTTTGTTATACTCGTCCAGGGGGCTTTGTTATACTAGCATCAGAGGACTTTGTTATACTCGATGAGGGTACTTTGTCTTACTCGATCAGGTCCCTTTGTTATACTCGACCAGGGGACTTTGTTATAATCGATTAGGGGACTTTGTTATGCTCGATCTGGGGACTTTGTTAAACTGGGCCAGGAGACGTTGTTATACTCGATCAGGGGATATGTTATACTCGATCAGGGGACTTTGTTAAACTATAGCAGGGGACTTTGTTATATTCAACTAGGGGGCTTTTATATACTCCATGAGGGGACTTTGTCATACTTGACCAGGGGACTTTGTTATACTCATCCAGGGGGTATTGTTATACTCGATCAGGGGACTTTGTTATACTCAATCAGGGAACTTTGTTATACTCAACTAGGGGGCTTTTTTATACTCAATGAGGGGACTTTGTCATACTCGACCAGGGGACTTTGTTATAATCGATCAGGGACTTTGTTATGCACGATATGGGGGCTTTGTTACACTGGGCCAGGGGACTTTTTTGTACTCGATTAGGGGACTTTGTTATACTGGACCAGGGGACTTTTTTATACTTGACCAATGGACTTTGTTATACTCGATAAGGGGACTTTATTATACTTGATAAGGGAATTTGTTATACTCGATAAGGGGACTTAATGTTAGACTCGAACAGGGGACTTTGTTTTACTCGACCAGGGGACTTTGTTATACTCGATTAGGCGGCTTTGTTATGTTCGATCAGGGTATTTTCTTATGCTCGATGTGGGGCCTTTGTTATACTCGATAAGGGGCCTTTGTTATACTAGATCAGGGGACTTTGTTATACACGATTTGAGGCCTTTTTTGGACTCGATTAGGGGACTTTGTTATACTCGAGCAGGGGGCTTTGTTATACTCGATCAGGGGACTTTGTTATACTCGATCAGGAGGCTTTGTTATACTAGATCAGGGGACTTTTTATATTCGATTAGGGGCCTTTTTTGGAATCGATGAGGGGCCTTTGTAATACTCGATAAGGAGACTTTGTTATACTCGAACGGAGGACTTTCTTATACTAGTGCAGGGGGCTTTATTATATTCGATCAGGGGACATTGTTATACTCTATCAGGAGGCTTTGTTATACTTGATCACGGGACTGCTATACTCGACGGGGACTGTTATACGACAGGGACTTTGTTATACTCGACCAGGGGACTTTTATATGACCAATGGACTTTATTGCATACTCGATGAGGTACTATTATACTCGATCAGGGCATTGTTATACTCGAACAAGGGACTTTGTTATACTCGATCAAGGACTTTTATACTCGACCAGAGGACTTTGTTATACTCTATCAGGGGATATGTTATACTTGATCAGTGGACTTTGTTATACTCGATTAGGGGCCTTTGTTATACTCGATGAGGGGGCTTTGTTATACTCGACCAGGGGACTTTGTTATACTCGATCAAGAGACTTTGCTATACTCGACCAGGGGACTTTTATATACCTGGTCAGGAGACTTTATGCCTCGATCAGTGGTTTCCTATATTTGAGCATTAGACTTTGCTATACTCGATGAGGGTCTTTGTTATACTCGATCAGGACTTTGTTGCCTTCTCGACAGGGACTTGTTATACTCGATGAGGGGATATATTATACTCATTAGGAGGACTTTTGTTATACTCGATCAGGGCTTTGTTATATGATTAGGGGACTGTTATACTCGATCAGGGGACTTTGTTATACTTGATTAGGAGACTTTGTTATACTCGACCTTGAGACCTTTGTTGTTATACTCGATTAAACTGTTGCCTCTCGACTAGGGCTTTGTTGTCTCCACCAGGGACTTATTATACTCGATCCCAGGGATATGTTATACTCGATCAGGGGACTTTGTTATACTCGGTTCAGGGGACTTTGTTATACTCGTCCAGGGGGCTTTGTTATACTAGCATCAGAGGACTTTTTTATACTCGATGAGGGGACTTTGTCTTACTCAATCAGTGCCCTTTGTTATACTCGACCATGGGACTTTGTTATAATCGATTAGGGGAATTTGTTATGCTCGTTCTGGGGACTTTGTTAAACTGGGCCAGGAGACGTTGTTATACTCGATCAGGGGATATGTTATACTCGATCAGGGGACTTTGTTATACTGTAGCAGGGGACTTTGTTATACTCAACTAGGGTGCTTTTATACTCAATGAGGGGACTTTGTCATACTCGACCAGGGGACTTTGATATACTCATCCAGGGGGTATTGTTATACTCGATCAGGGGACTTTGTTATACTCGATCAGGGAACTTTGTTATACTCAACTAGGGGGCTTTTTTATACTCAATGAGGGGACTTTGTCATACTCGACCAGGGGACTTTGTTATACTCGATTAGGGGACTTTGTTATGCACGATATGGGGGCTTTGTTACACTGGGCCAGGGGACATTTTTGTACTCGATTAGGGGACTTTGTTATACTGGACCAGGGGACTTTTATATACTTGACCAATGGACTTTGTTATACTCGATAAAGGGACTTTATTATGCTTGATAAGGGAATTTGTTATACTCGATAAGGGGACTTAATGTTAGACTCGAACAGGGGACTTTGTTTTACTCGACCAGGGGACTTTGTTATACTCGATTAGGCGGCTTTGTTATGTTCGATCAGGGGACTTTGTTATGCTCGATGTGGGGCCTTTGTTATACTCGATAAGGGGCCTTTGTTATACTAGATCAGGGGATTTTGTTATACACGATTAGAGGCCTTTTTTGGACTCGATTAGGGGACTTTGTTATACTCGAGCAGGGGGCTTTGTTATACTCGATCAGGGGACTTTGTTATACTCGATCAGGAGGCTTTGTTATACTCGATCAGGGGACTTTGCTATACTCGACCAGGGGACTTTGTTATACTTGAGCAGGGGGCTTTGTTATACCCCGATTAGGGGACTTTGTTATACTCGATCAGGAGGCTTTGTCATATTCGATCAGGGGACTTTGCTATACTCGACCAGTGGACTTTGTTATACTCGAACAGGGGACATTGTTATTCTCGACAAGGGGACTTTGTTATACTCGATTAGGCGGCTTTGTTATACTCGATCAGGGGACTTTCTTATACTCGAGCAGGGGGCTTTGTTATATTCGATCAGGGGACTTTGTTATACTCGATGAGGAGTCTTTGTTATACTTTATCAGGGGACTTTGCTATACTCGACCAGGGGACTTTGTTACACTCGATTAGGGGCCTTTTTGGATGTCTGTCGTAATCAAAATAGTCAGGGGACTTTGTTATACTCGATGAGGAGGCTTTGTTATACTTTATCAGGGGACTTTGCTATACTCGACCAGGGGACTTTGTTATACACGAACCGGGGACTTTGTTATACTCGACCAGGGGACTTTTTTATACTTGACCAGAGGACTTTGTTATATTCGATTAGGGAAATTTGTTATGCTCGATCAGGGGACTTTGTTATACTCGAGCAGGGGACTTTGTTTACTCGATCAGGGGACTTTTTTATACTCGACCAAAGGACTTTGATATATTCGATTAGGGGACTTTTTTATACTCGAACCAGGGGACTTTTTTATACTTGACCAATGGAATTTGTTCTACTCAATGAGGGGCCTTTGTTATACTCGATCAGGGGACTTTGTTATACACGACCAGGAGACTTTGTTATATGCGATCAGGGGACTTTTTTATACTCGACCAGAGGACTTTGTTATATAAATTAGGGGGTATGATGTACTGATGGGGACTTTTGTTTATACTCAACAGAGAGGACTTTGTTATACTCATTCAGGGGACTTTGTTATACTCGATTACGGGCCTTTGTTATATTTTATGAGAGGGTTTTGTTATACTCGACCAGGGGACTTTGTGATACTCGATCAGGGGACTTTGTTAGACACGATCAGGGGATATGTTATACTCGATCAGGGGACTTTGTTATACTTGATTAGGGGACTTTGTTATACTCGATTAGGGAACTTTGTTATACTTGATCAGAGGACTTTGTTATACTCGACCAGGGGCCTTTGTTATGCTCGATTAGAAAGCTTTGTTATTCTCGACCAGGGGACTTTGTTATATTCCATCTGGGCCTTTGTTATACTCGATCAGGGGATATGTTATACTCGATCAGGGGACTTTGTTATACTCGGTAGAGGGGACTTTGTTATACTCGTCCAGGGGACTTTGTTATACTAGTATCAAAGGACTTTGTTATACTCGATGAGGGGACTTTGTCTTACTCGATCAGGGCCCTTTGTTATACTCGACCAGAGGACTTTGTTATAATCGATTAGGGGACTTTGTTATGCTCGATCTGGGCACTTTGTTATACTGGGGCAGGAGACGTTGTTATACTCGATCAGGGGATATGTTATACTCGATCAGGGGACTTTGTTATACTGGACTAGGAGACTTTGTTATACTCATCCATGGGGCTTTGTTATACTCGATCAGAGGACTTTGTTATACTCGATCAGATGACTTTGTCTTACTCGATCAGGGCCGTTTGCTATACTCGACCGGGGGACTTTGTTATAATCGATCAGTGGACTTTAGTATGCTCGATCTTGGGACTTTATTATACTGGGCAAGCGGACTTTTTTATATTCGATCAGGGGACTTTGTTACACTGGACCAGGGGACATTTTTATACTCGATTAGGGGACTTTGTTATACTCGATCAGGGGACTTTTGTTACATTCGATTAGGGGACTGTGTTATACTCGATAATGGGACTTTGTTATACTGGACCAGGGGACTTTTTTATACTCGATCAGGGGACTTTGTCATATTCGACCAGAGGATTTTGTTATACTCGATCAGGGGATATGTTATACTCGAACAGAGGACTTTGCTATAATCGATCAGGGGACTTTGTTATACTTGATTAGGGGATTTTGTTATACTCAATCAGGGGACTTTGTTATACTTGATCAGAGGACTTTGTTATACTCGACAAGGGGCCTTTGTTATGCTCGATTAGAAAACTTTGTTATACTCGACCAGGGGACTTTGTTATACTCCACCAGGGACTTTGTTATACTCGATCAGGGGATATGTTATACTCGACCTCGGGACTTTGTTATACTCGATTAGGCGGCTTTGTTATACTCGATCAGGGGACTTTCTTATCATCGATGAGGGCCTTTGTTATACTCGATTAGGGGCCTTTGTTATACTAGATCAGGGGACTTTGTTATACTCGATTTGAGGTCTTTTTTGGACTCGATCAGTGGACTTTGTTATACTCGAGCAGGGGGCTTTGTTATACTCGATCAGGGGACTTTGTTGTACTCGATCAGGAGGCTTTGTTATACTCAATGAGGTGACTTTGCTATACTCGACCAGGGGACTTCGTTATACTCGAACAGGGGGCTTTGTTATACTCGATTAGGGGACATTGTTATACTCGATCAGTCGGCTTTGTTATACTCCATCAGGGGACTTTGCTATACTCGAAAAGGGGACTTTGTTATACTCGATTAGGGGACTTTGTTATACTCGACCAGGGAACTTTTTTATACTTGACCAATGGAGTTTGTTATACTCGATGAGGGGCCTTTGTTATACTCGACCAGGGGACTTTGCTATAGTCGACCAGGGGACTTTGTTATACTCGATTAAGGGACTTTGTTATACTCGACCAGGGACTTTGTTATACTCGATTAGGGGACTTTGTTATACTCGATTAGGGGACTTTGTTATACTCGATGAGGAGGCTTTGCTATACTCGACCAGGGGACTTTGCTATAGTCGACCAGGGGACTTTGTTATACTCGATTAAGGGACTTTGTTATACTCGACCAGAGGACTTTGTTATACTCGTCTAGGCGGCTTTTTTATACTCGGTCAGGGGACTTTGTTATACTCGATCATGGGACTTTGTCTTACTCAATCAGGGCCCTTTGCTATACTCGACCGGGGGACTTTTTTATAAACGATCAGGGGACTTTGGTATGCTCGATCTAAGGACTTTGTTATACTGGGCCAGGGAACTTTTTTATACTCGATCAGGGGACTTTGTTACACTGGACCAGGGGACATTTTTATACTCGATCAGGGGACTTTGTTATACTCGATCAGGGGACTTTTGTTACACTCGATCAGGGGACTTTGTTATACTCGACCAGGGGCATTTGTTATACTCGATTAGGGAACTTTTTTATACTCTATAAGGGAACTTTGTTAAACTCGATAAGGGGAATTTGTTATACTCGATAAGGGGACTTTGATAGACTCGAACAGGGGACTTTGTTATACTCGACCAGGGGACTTTGTTATACTCGATTAGGCGGCTTTGTTATACTCGGTCAGGGGACTTTCTTATACTCGATTAGAGGCCTTTTTTGGATTCGACCACGGGACTTTGTTATACTCGAGCATTGGGCTTTGTTATACTCGATCAGGGGACTTTGTTATACTCGATGAGGAGGCTTTGTTATACTCGATCAGGGGACTTTGCTATACTCGACCAGGGGACATTGTTATACTCGATCAGGAGACTTTGTTATACTCGACCAGGGATCTTTTATATACTTGACCAATGGAATTTGTTTTACTCGATGAGGGGCCTTTGTTATACTCGATGAGGGGACTTTGTTATACTCGACCAGGGGATTTTGTTATACTCGATCAGGGGACTTTTTTATACTCGACCAGAGGACTTTGTTATACTTGACCAGGGGACTTTTTTATATTGATCAAGGGACTTTGTCTTACTCGACCAGAGGCCTTTGTTATACTCGATCGGGGGACTTTGTTATACTCGATGAGTGGACTTTACTGCATTTGACCAATGGACTTTGCTATACTCGATGAGGGGCCTTTGTTATACTCGATCAGGGGACTTTGTTATACTCGACCAGAGGACTTTGTTATACTCGATCAGGTGATATGTTATACTCGATCAGGGGACTTTGCTATACTCGTCTAGGGGGCTTTTTTAAACTCGATCAGGGACTTTGTTATACTCGATCAGGGGACTTTGTCTTACTCGATTAGGGCCCTTTGCTATACTCGACCGGGGGACTTTGTTATAAACGATCAGGGGACTTTGGTATGCTCGATCTAGGGACTTTATTATACTGGGCCAGGGAACTTTTTTATACTCGATCAGGGGACTTTGTTACACTGGACCAGGGGACATTTTTATACTCGATTAGGGGACTTTGTTATACTCGATCAGGAGGCTTTTGTTACACTCGATGAGGGGACTTTGTTATACTCGACCAGGGTCCTTTGTTATACTCGATTAGGGGACTTTGTTATACTTGATAAAGGAACTTTGTTAAACTCGATAAGGGGAATGTGTTATAATCGATAAGGGGACTTTGATAGACTCGAACAGGGGACTTTGTTATACTCGACCAGGCGACTTTGTTATACTCGATTAGGTGGCTTTGTTATACTCGATCAGGGGACTTTCTTATACTCGATTAGAGGCCTTTTTTGGACTCGACCAGGGGACTTTGTTATACTCGAGCATTGGGCATTGTTATAATCGATCAGGGGACTTTGTTATAATCGATCAGGAGGCTTTGTTATACTCGATCAGGGGACTTTGCTATACTCGACCAGGGGACATTGTTATACTCGATCAGGGAACTTTGTTATACTCGACCAGGGATCTTTTTTAAACTTGACCAATGGACTTTGTTATACTCGATGAGGGGCCTTTGTTATACTCGATGAGGGAATTTGTTATAATCGACCATGGGTTTTTGTTATACTCGATCAGGGGACTTTTTTTTACTCGAACAGAGGACTTTGTTATACTCAATCAGGAGATATGTTATCCTCGATCAGGGGACTTTGTTATACTCAACCAGGGGACTTTGTTATACTCTATCAGGGGAATTTGTCATACTCGACCAGAAGACTTTGTTATACTCGATCAGAGGATATGTTATACTCGATCAGGGGACTTTGTTATACTCGATCAGGGGACTTTGTTATACTCGATCAGAGGATATGTTATATTCGATCAGGGAACTTTGTTATATGCGATCAGGAGACTTTGTTATACTCGATTAGGGGCCTTTTTTATACTCGATGAGGGGGGTTTATTATACTCGACCACGGGGCTTTGCTATAGTCGAACAGGGGACTTTGTTATACTCGATTAGGGGACTTTGTTATACTCGACCAGGGGACTTTTTTATACTTGATCAGGGGACTTTGTCTTACTCGACCAGAGGCCTTTGTTATACTCGATCGGGGGACTTTGTTATACTCGATGAGTGGACTTTACTATATTTGACCAATGGACTTTGCTATACTCGATGAGGGGCCTTTGTTATACTCGATCAGGGGACTTTGTTATACTCGACCAGAGGACTTTGTTATACTCAATCAGGTGATATGTTATACTCGATTAGGGGACTTTGTTATACTCGACGAGGGGCCTTTTTTATACTCGATTAGAAAACTTTGTTAAACTCGACCAGGAGACTTTGTGATACTCGATCAGGGGACTTTGTTATACTCCACCAAGGACTTTGTTATATTCGATCAGGGGATATGTAATACTCGATCAGGGGACTTTGTTATATTCGATCAGGGGTCTTTGTTATACTCGTCCAGGGGGCTTTGTTATACTCGATCAGGGGACTTTTTTATTTTCGATCAGGGGACTTTGTCTTACTCGATCAGGGCCTTTGTTATACTCGACCAGGGGACTTTGTTTTACTCGATCATGGCCCTTTGCTATACTCGACCAGGGGACTTTGTTATGCTCGATCTGGGACTTTGTTATACTAGATTAGTGGACGTTCCTATATTTGACCAATGGACTTTGCTATAGTCGATGAGGGGCCTTTGTTATACTCGATTAGGGGACTTTGTTATACTCGATCAGGGGATATGTTATACTCGATCGGGGGAATTTGTTATACTCAACCAGATGACTTTGTTATACTCATTCAGGGGACTTTGTTATACTCGATTAGGGGCCTTTGTTATATTTTATGAGGGGGTTTTGTTATACTCGACCAGGGGACTTTGTTATACTCGATCAGGGGACTTTGTTATACTCAATCAGGGGATATGTAATACTCGATCAGGGGACTTTGTTATATTCGATCAGGGGTCTTTGTTATGCTCGTCCAGGGGGCTTTGTTATACTCGATCAGGGGACTTTTTTATATTCGATCAGGGGACTTTGTCTTACTCGATCAGGGCCTTTGTTATACTCGACCAGGGGACTTTGTTTTACTCGATCATGGCCCTTTGCTATACTCGACCACGGGACTTTGTTATGCTCGATCTGGGACTTTGTTATACTCGATGAGTGGACTTTCCTATATTTGACCAATGGACTTTGCTATACTCGATGAGGGGCCTTTGTTATACTCGATCAGGGGACTTTGTTATACTCGATCAGGGGATATGTTATACTCGATCAGGGGACTTTGTTATACTTGATTAGGGGACTTTGTTATACTCAATTAGGGGACTTTGTTATACTTGATCAGAGGACTTTGTTATACTCGACCAGGTGCCTTTGTTATGCTCGATTATAAAACTTTGTTATTCTCGACCAGGGGACTTTGTTATACTCCACCAGGGCCTTTGTTATACTCGATCAGGGTATATGTTATACTCGACCAGGGGACTTTGTTATAATCGATTAGGGGACTTTGTTATGCTCGATCTGGGCACTTTGTTAAACTGGGCCAGGAGACGTTGTTATACTCGATCAGGGGATATGTTACACTCGATCAGGGGACTTTGTTATACTGGACCAGGGGACTTTGTTATACTCATCCAGGGGACTTTGTTATACTCGATCAGAGGACTTTGTTATTCTCGATCAGATGACTTTGTCTTACTCGATCAGGGCCGTTTGCTATACTCGACCGGGAGACTTTGTTATAATCGACTAGTGGACTTTGGTATGCTCGATCTAGAGACTTTATTATACTGGGCAAGCGGACTTTTTTATATTCGATCAGGGGACTTTGTTACACTGGACCAGGGGACATTTTTATACTCGATCAGGGGACTTTGTTATACTCGACCAGGGGCCTTTGTTATACTCGATTAGGGGACTTTGTTATACTCGATAATGGGACTTTGTTAAACTGGACCAGGGGACTTTTTTATACTCGATCAGAGGACATTGTCATATTCGACCAGAGGATTTTGTTATACTCGATCAGGGGATATGTTATACTCGAACAGAGGACTTTGCTATACTCGATCAGGGGATTTTGTTATACTTGATTAGGGGAATTTGTTATACTCGACAGGGGACCTTTGTTATGCTCGATTAGAAAACTTTGTTATACTCGACCAGGGGACTTTGTTATACTCCACCAAGGACTTTGTTATACTCGATCAGGGGACTTTCTTATACTCGATGAGGGGACTTTGTTATACTCGATCAGGGGTCTTTGTTATACTAGATCAGGAAACTTTGTTATACTCGATTTGACGCCTTTTTTGGACTCGATCAGGAGACTTTGTTATACTCGAGCAGGGGGCTTTGTTATACTCGACCAGGGGACTTTTTTATACTCGATCAGGGGACTTTGTTATACTCGATCTGGAGGCTTTGTTATACTCGATGAGGGGACTTTGCTATACTTGACCAGGGGACTTCGTTATACTCGAAAAGGGGACTTTGTTATACTCGATTAGGGGACTTTGTTATACTCGACCAGGGAACATTTTTATACTTGACCAATGGAGTTTGTTATACTCGATGAGGGACCTTTGTTATACTCGACCAGGGGACTTTGCTATAGTCGACCAGGGGACTTTGTTATACTCGATTAAGGGACTTTGTTATACTCGACCAGGGACTTTGTTATAATCGATTAGGGGACTTTGTTATACTCGATTAGGGGACTTTGTTATACTCGATGAGGAGGCTTTGTTATACTCGACCAGGGGACTTTGCTATAGTCGACCAGGGGACTTTGTTATACTCGATTAAGGGACTTTGTTATACTCGACCAGGGTCTTTGTTATACTCGATTAGGGGACTTTGTTATACTTGATTAGGGAACTTTGTTATACTCGATGAGGAGGCATTGTTATACTCGACCAGGGGACTTTGCTATAGTCGACCAGGGGTCTTTGTTATACTCGATTAGGGGACTTTGTTATACTCGACCAGACGACTATGTTATACTCGTCTAGGGGGCTTTTTTATACTCGATCATGGGACTTTGTTATACTCGATCAGGGGACTTTGTCTTACTCGATCAGGGCCCTTTGCTCTACTCGACCGGGGGACTTTGTTATAAACGATCAGGGGACTTTGGTATGCTCGATCTAGGGACTTTATTATACTGGGCCAGGGAACTTTTTTATACTCGATCAGGGGACTTTGTTACACTGGACCAGGGGACATTTTTATACTCGATGAGGGGACTTTGTTATACTCGACCAGGGTCCTTTGTTATACTCGATTAGGGGACTTTGTTATACTCGATAAGGGAACTTTGCTAAACTCGATAAGGGGATTTTGTTATACTCCATAAGGGGACTTTGATAGACTCGAACAGGGGACTTTGTTATACTCGACCAGGGGACTTTGTTATACTCGATTAGGGGACTTTGTTAGACTCGAACAGGTGGCTTTGTTATACTCGATCAGGGGACTTTCTTATACTCGATTAGAGGCCTTTTTTGGACTCGACAAGGGGACTTTGTTATATTCGAGCATTGGGCTTTGTTATACTCGATCATGGGACTTTGTTATACTCGATCAGGAGGCTTTGTTATACTCGATCAGGGGACTTTGCTATACTCGACAAGGGGACATTGTTATACTCGATTAGGGGACTTTGTTATACTCGACCAGGGATCTTTTTTATACTTGACCAATGGACTTTGTTATACTCGATGAGGGGCCTTTGTTATACTCGATGAGGGGGCTTTGTTATAATCGAATATGGGATTTTGTTATACTCGATCAGGGGACTTTTTTATACTCGACCAGAGGACTTTGTTATACTCAATCAGGAGATATGATATACTCGATCAGGGGACTTTGTTATACTCAACCAGGGGACTTTGTTATACTCTATCAGGGGACTTTGTCATACTCGACCAGAGGACTTTGCTATACTCGATCAGGGAACTTTGGTATGCTCGATCTAGGGACTTTGTTATACTGGGCCTGGGAACTTTTTTATACTCGATCAGGGGACTTTGTTACACTTGACCAGGGGACATTTTTATACTCGATCAGGGGACTTTGTTATTCTTGATCAGGGGACTTTTGTTACACTCGATCAGGGGTCTTTCTTATACTCAACCAGGGACTTTCTTATATTTGATCAGGGGATATGTAATACTTGATCAGGGGACTTTGTTATACACGATCAGGGGTCTTTGTTATACTCGTCCAGGGGGCTTTGTTATACTCGATCAGGGGACTTTGTTATACTCGATCAGGGGACTTTGTCTCATTCTTGGCAGGGCCTTTGTTATACTCGACCTGGGGACTTTGTTATAATCGATTAGGGGACTTTGTTACGCTCGATCTGGGGACTTTGTTATACTGGGCCAGGCGACTTTGTAATTCTCGATCAGGGGATATGTTATACTCGATAAGGGGACTTTGTTATACTGGACCAGTGGACTTTATTATACTCGATCATAGGACTTTGTTAAACTCGATCAGGGAACTTTGTTATACTCGTCCAGGGGGCTTTGTTATACTCGATTTGGGGACTTTGTTATACTCGATCAGAGGACTTTGTCTTACTCGATTAGGGCCCTTTGCTATTCTCGACCAGGGGACTTTGTTATAATCGATCAGGGGACATTGTTATGCTCGATCTGGGACTTTGTTATACTCGATCAGTGGACTTTCCTATATTTGACCAATGGACTTTGCTAAACTCGATGAGGGGCCTTGGTTATACTCGATCAGGGGACTTTGTTATACTCGACCAGGGGACTTTGTTATACTCGATCAGGGGACTTTGTCATACTCGGCCAGAGAACTTTGTTATACTCGATCAGAGGATATGTTATACTCGATCAGGTGACTTTGTTAAACTCGATCAGGGGACTTTGTTATACTTGATTAGGGGACTTTGTTATACTCGATCAGGGGACTTTGTTACACTGAACCAGGGGACATTTTTATGCTCGATTAGGGAGCTTTGTTATTCTCGATCAGAGGACTTTTGTTACACTCGATCAGGGAACTTTGTTATACTCGACCAGGGGCCTTTGTTATACTCGATTAGGGGACTTTGTTATAC
>NW_024756659.1:0-11012 GCF_018991925.1 Homarus americanus | reverse complement strand
TTATTTAGGACTATTAAACTACACACGTCAAGATAATATCAGCCTGAGGAATGGTGTTAACTACACCCGTAATAAGGAAGATATAATGTTCCTCTAGGTATCTCCTAGAGTCCTAGACTCACGGTCTCAGTGTGTGACCATTAGTTTACTCATATAGCCTCAGTGTACTCCCAGTGCGTCCATGGGCAGGAAGAGAGTGAGCCAATCAGACCTTGTGCAGTTGAGAGGAGCTTTAGCTTCCCGTTAGCAAGAGGGTTTCACTAAGCGGCTCGGGACATGTGGTGTTGTGAGCCGACGTCAGCTGGGCACCCAGACGGCTAGATTCCCTCAAGAGATCCTTTGGTACCCCGCTAAACAGTGACAGGCCTACTCTGATCGGTCCAATGGCGACCATCGCCACCCTCAATCATCAACGGCAGTCTCAGACGGCAGTCAATCTCTCGCAGTCAACTCCGGTCAACGCCGGTCAACTCCAGTCAACTCCAGTCAAGTGGGTTCTGACGGAAACCCTGAAATGAACTCACTGTTAGCTCTAGTTAACTTAACCACTGCCCTATCTAAACCCTGTCTGAGATTGAATGAGACTTACTTGTTATACTGCCATAGCGCAGCACAGGTGACTAGGCCACGTGACTATTTCTGTGACAGACGCGCAGGGACGTCATATCTGTGTGAATGCTTCCCGCGACTGAGACCTAGCCAGCGTCGCGTCTCCTCTCAAGGCGTTAGCTTAGGTCTATGTGACATATTTTCCGCATAACTAATAACTCCTTGGGACACCCGTAACATTATTCAGACTGATAAACGATCTATAATAATTTCAAATTCAATAATAGTCCCTTACTTCATGAATCGCATCATTATTAATTCGGTGAATTACATTTAATACCATATAGGCCTAGTTCCGCAATCTCTCGCTATGAGCAGGCAGTGCTCTCTTCCCCTCAGATGACCTTGAACGCTCAGTATCGCTAATGGCGGGGCATTTGAAATTACTCTGAAATTTCTGAATATTACTTTCGACCCCCCTAAAAAAAAACAGCACTGTCCTCATGTGCTGAGAAAACATGCATACGACCCCCCTAAAATTTTGTTCTAAGGACTGCATCTTACCCCTTTAACGTGCTAAATGCAGCATTTGTCTTCTCTTCTCTCCTTTTCTCTCCCGCTAACACTCGACCCCCCTAAAAAAAAGACAGCACTGCCCTCATGTGCTGAGAGAACAACTTAGAACCCACCTTCAACTCTGTACTATTCCACTCGCAGCTAGCAACTCCATTTCTTCCTAGCCCAACTCAATCCAACCAGAACATCACGCTCCCCTTTTGCCTGGCCCTTAACTAGAGAACCAATGTCAAAATTAATACCAGCCCAAAACAAACATGCTCTCCTTTGGCCTGGCCCTTGAACAAAGAGGAACCAGTATAAAAAAAAAATACACAGTCCAAAACAAGCATGCTCTCCTTTTGCCTGGCCCTTGAACTAAGAGGAACCAGTGTCAGAAAAAATACTCAGTCCATCTCCAACATGCTCTCCTTTTGCCTGGCCCTTGAGCTAAGAGGAACCAGTGTCAAAACAATACTCAGTCCAAAACAAACATGCTCTCCTTTTGCCTGGCCCTTGAGCTAAGAGGAACCAGTGTCAAAACAATACTCAGTCCAAAACAAACATGCTCTCCTTTTGCCTGGCCCTTGAACTAAGAGGAACCAGTGTCAAAACAATACACAGTCCAAAACAAACATGCTCTCCTTTTGCCTGGCCCTTGAGCTAAGAGGAACCAGTGTCAAAAAAATACTCAGTCCACGTCTCCGAACCTCATGCCGGCAGACCAACCCTCTGACAATGTACCAGTCCATCTTAGTGAGGCCCTGGACATTACAACCGTACTCTCAATCCCGCTCATGACAGCAACTCAATCCCGCTCATGACAGCAACTCAATCCCGCTCATGACAGCAACCACTACTCAACGCACATCTCTGACCTAACCATCTCTCCAATCCCCTCTGCCCTACTCACAACTCCTCCAACTCACCCCCTACAACCTGCCTTTTCTCATTACCATGCACCCTAAACTGTAATCGGTCGGCTTCGTCTTGTCTCTCAGCTGGAGTGCTCGATCAACCTCTCTGAACTACTTACGTACCCCTATATTTCCCACTTGGACCTCACACTTCCTTGACTGCTGGACGTGTGCCTGACATTCACCCCTTGTTTCCTCCCTGAACTGTTGAATGTGTGCCTGAGACTCCCACTTGAACCTGTTTACCTGTGCTTGATAATCCCTCTTTAGGTCTCCGAACTCCTCTCTCAGCTGTACCAAGGTCCCGCGGCCGTCTCTCTTCCTCCTCATACACATCTCTACTGTCAAGTCTAACCAACTCAGTCCGGGCACAAGGATGAGCATCAGTGCGTGTTCAATCCCTACCATTACTAACCAACACATGATGGCGTTCATTATCCCAACCACAGTACTATCAGTCACGACATTAAAAACTACGCTCTGCTACCATTTGTAACCGGTCGGAATTTACTGGACTTGGGGTTTGTTAAAGATTATAAGATGGTAATGGCAGTGGAAACGCCCCTTTGAGAAAAATCCCGAATCAGCACAAGAACACTTAAATCTACTAAACAAAATGAATTGTCCGTGACCCGTGGAAGGATAGCGTCTGTGACTGGGATGAATGAGACACACTGTAAAATTTAGACACTTATATTCCCTCCAACACTACAAACACAATCAAATAATGGTACACCAATATGCGCACCTCTTAACTTAAACTTAAAACACTACTCTGGGGAATAAAAGTTATACATGATATAGAAATTATTAGAAACACAGGCAACAATACATTTGAAGTATTATGAAATGTTGCTTGCACACATGACACAGGCCTCAAGGGCTTTCACAAAATAATATCAGTCACTTAGGAAATGGTATTAAAAAATAAGAAATTAACTACTCTACAATGAATAGGCCTTAAGGGCTTTCAACAAAATAATATCAGTCACTGAGGAAATGGTAATAAAAATAAGAAATTAAATACTCTACAATGAATAGGCCTTACGGGCTTTCAACAAAATAATAGCACCCCAACAGATGCACACTTCCTAACCTAACTTAACCACTACTCTGGGGAACAAGGTTATACCTGAGATCAGAATTATGAAGAACAATTAGATGCATTAAAAGAATCAAATCACAGTATCACTCTGGTTCCACTTAATGACACAAACATTCAAAAAACACTACTATCAGGGGTACAGGACTATTCCAAACTACACGTCAGATAATATCAGCCACAGAGATGAACACTGTAACAGGAAAGATAAAATGTTCCTCTAGGTATCTCCTAGAGACCTAGACTCACGGTCTCAGTGTGTGACCATTAGTTTACTCAGATAGCCTCAGTGTACTCCCAGTGCGTCCATGGGCAGGAAGAGAGTGAGCCAATCAGACCTTGTGCAGTTGAGAGGAGCTTTAGCTTCCCGTTAGCAAGAGGGTTTCACTAAGCGGCTCTGGACATGTGGTGTTGTGAGCCGACGTCAGCTGGGCACCCAGACGGCTAGATTCCCTCAAGAGATCCTTTGGTACCCCGCTAAACAGTGACAGGCCTACTCTGATCGGTCCAATGGCGACAATCGCCACCCTCAATCATCAACGGCAGTCTCAAACGGCAGTCAATCTCTCGCAGTCAACTCCGGTCAACTCCAATCAACTCCAGTCAAGTGGGTTCTGACGGAAACCCTGAAATGAACTCACTGTTAGCTCTAGTTAACTTTACCACTGCCCTATCTAAACCCTGTCCGAGATTGAATGAGACTTACTTGTTATACTGCCATAGCGCAGCACAGGTGACTAGGCCACGTGACTATTTCTGTGACAGACGCGCAGGGACGTCTTGTCTGTGTGAATGCTTCCCGCGACTGAGACCTAGCCAGCGTCGCGTCTCCTCTCAAGGCGTTAGCTTAGGTCTACGTGACATATTTTCCGCCTAACTAATAACTCCTTGGGACACCCGTAACATTATTCAGACTGATAAACGATCTATAATAATTTAAAATTCAATAATAGTCCCTTACTTCATGAATCGCATCATTATTAATTCGGTAAATTACATTTAATATCATATAGGCCTAGTTCCGCAATCTCTCGCTATGAGCAGGCAGCGCTCTCTCCCCTCAGATGACCTTGAACGCTCAGTATCGCTAATGGCGGGGCATTTGAAATTACTCTGAAATTTCTGAATAATATATATATATATATATATATATATATATATATATATATATATATATATATATATATATATATATATATATATATATATATATATATATATATATATATATATATATATACAGGGTGTCCCATAGGTTTCCATACAACGTATCACCAACTCCATTACAAGCATAACTCCAGCTGTGCTTGAACGTGTTCTTCAGCAGTGGAGGACAGGCATTGAAGAGTGTTTTCAACAGAATGGTAGTCATGTAGAGCATATTATATAAATAAAAATGAATTTTCATATAAAATTTATTTTTCCTATGTATGGAAATTTATGGGACACCCTGTATATTAGGGGGCAGTGAAATTTTGCTCAAAGCTGCACTCTTCAGGCATTGTTCCTTATACATATCTAAGACTCCATGCCAAATTTGAAGCTGATATGTCGAGGTTTAGTCTGCCGCATTTTCTACTGAAATTTTTAAATTTACCTACAGTACTAGCCAAACAGCCGCTGTGGCGGTGCAATGTTCTGTTCAGTGTTTATCAACTTTTTTTTCATATCTCTTATTTCATTTAAGTTGTCTTGTTGCAGATGAGTATGGTGCTATGTCTATATTGATTATCAGCCTTTTCTCATTTCATTTCTCAATGTTGTGTTACTGTACTGTAATGTAGGGGAGACCTGTGTTTAATGATGAAGTGGAGAAAGATCTGTCCTGGGATCAGAAATACCTGTATAGGATTTGTAAAGGAGTTATCACAGGTGTTGTTGAAGATGACTTGGCTGCTATTGAGCCAGGTCCTCCCTGTGTGTCAAGGTGGAACACCTTATGGAGTAGAATCCTCAGGCTGTATGTAGCAACATCAAGACCCAGCCATGAGTTGAAAAGAATTGTCATTACAATAATAAAGTTCAGTGCTCCAATGTGGTTTTACATCAAGATACACCCTTACGTAACACACGGCTCAAGGAACGTATTCCAGTCCCTGCTATATATGAAACACCTGAATAGTGAGGAGGAGACGATAGTGAAGAAGGCTGTCCAGAGAAATGCATACTTCGCCCACACAGATCAACTTCTTCTTGGTATGTGTGCAGATGAGGACATGACTGTTAGAGAAAAAGCTGTCTCAATGATAAGAAAAATTAGAGAGGAGAATCAGCAAAAGGAAGAATGCACTGGCAGATCTGAAGAGGAGGAGGAAGATTCTGATGCTGCTGTTGACGAGAATTTGTTAAACTATACTGATGAGGAGGGTAAAGATGGAGATGGGAATGAGGATGTGCCTCCTGTAGTCAACATGAGAAAGGTGGTGACTCCGAAACTAAAGTGGCAAGCAAAAAACTATCATTCCATGATTAACTGGAGGAATGAACTCAAGACTGAGCCTCCTTACATTGCTTCTCTGTCAAATCTACAGGTTAATGACATTCTTGAGACACCATTAGTGGTGCCCAAGTGGCCAAACAGCACTCAGGCGGTCGAGAGAGGCATAAAAGTGATGACTGAAGCTTGCACTGAAGTGACGGGATACGAATCGAGAGATGGATATATTAGGCAAAGATTATTGTCTAGGAAAATGATGCCAAGGTTCCGCACAAAAAAGAATTTCAATATGAACTTGTAATGATTTTCTATACGGTGTACCTGTAAAATAACATGTGAATTAAATCGATGTCACCCATGTAAAATTTATCATTATCCTGGAAAACATTAAATGACACCTAATTTTTGGTATACACTAAAAGTTGACAAAAAGTCGTTCGCGATGCGGCAGGGTAAGTATGCATGAAATGGCATGAAATTTTGCACAGGTGTTTGTTACAGCCATACAAACGATGCCTGAAAAGTGCAGCCTGCAACTCAAATAAAAGTGTTTTTTCCCTGCCTACAGTACATCATACCCACCCCCTCTATACTAACACACGCAAACAACAACACTAACACTCCTATAGCTGCACCTGGGCGGCCTGAGAACAATCCAGGTACAAACATCAAGCCGCTCTAGTTCAGACATTCTCCTTTCATCACCCCACTCAAACTCTAACGATGCAACAGCAATATTGTAACCAAAGAGGGTTATCCGAGGTTCGATTATTCATTTGCAGATCAGAGTACTACTCCTAAAATTCTTCTCAAAAAACTCTACGACGATACCTTCATGCTGCCATGCAACGAATACCCTGACATTTTAAGAACAGAGATTCAAAATTCTTCCTCTCCAACTAGCTTAGTTCCATCTTTGACATGAACTCAAAGACTGTACCTTCATCTGTCACCAAACAACCCTGCTAGTAACCAACTTCTTCCTTTTCGAATGGGCGGGGCCTAGCGGGGTTCTGGGTTCGAGCAGCAGCAGTGTGTCTTCTCGCATCGGTGGCTGGTGGAGGTCTGTTACTATAATACTATAACAATCAAGCAGCTGTGTTAAGCCACGGCACCTATTTCTACTTGTATTACTCACTTCCACCCACTTGTTGTCCTTCCACTGAACCCTTTTCATCCCTGTCACTTAGGAATTATGTATGTTTATATTCTATATTTATTCCCTTAAGAAGATTCTGTACAGTCGAAACGTTAAAGAATTATACACCTCGTACTGTCTCCTTAGTTTTTTCCACCACCTATATTTTCATTTGTCTTAATCTCTCTCTCTCTCTCTCTCTCTCTCTCTCTCTCTCTCTCTCTAACAAATCTGCTGACGTTTTTTAGGAAAGACTTCGAGGTAGTAGATAATGACGGAAATTACGATGTTATTTACTTAGACTTAAGCACAGCGTTTGACAGAGTACCGCATCAGAACCTTCTGAGAAAAGTTAAGGCTCATGGTATCGAAGGGAAGTTTTAAATTGGATAAAATCATGGCTCACCGATAGAACACAGAGGGTCAGCGTATATGGTGTTAAATCTGAGTGGGGCTGTGTAACCAGTGGGGTTCCCCACTGGTTACATAAACGATCTAGATACTAGGATCAGCAGTGAGATAAGCAAGTTAGTGGATGACACCAACATAGGGCGGTATTAATTCAGGGCAGGATCAAATGCACTAAAGGAGGATTTAAGTAAATTGCAGGAGTGGTCAGAAAAATGGCAAATGATATTGAATACCAACAAACAAGTGCAGCGTACTTAATATTGGAAGAACAAATACTGTCAATGTATACAGCCTTAACAACATCAACCTAGAGAAGTCGACTTGTGAAAGTGATTTAAGGGTACTTGTGAGCCCGGATCTACGGCCCAGAAGACAGTGCGCTAATGATCGAAATAAGGCAAACAAACTATTAGGTTTTATATCTAGAAGTGTAAGTAATAAGAGTGCGAAGGTCATATTGCAACTATATCTTGCGCTAGTCAGGCTGCACCTCGATTATGCTGTTCAGTTCTGGTGCCCTTATTATAGAATGGATATCAATTCACTGGAGTCGGTACAGCGAAGAATGACGAAAATGATTCCAGGACTTAGAAACCTTCCATATGAAGATAGATTAAAGAAACTAGACTTGCATTCCCTAGAAAGACGAAGAGTGGGGTGTAAGGGCAGTAACGAGCAGGGTGGTTGTCCCCCGCTCGTTTGCTTGTTCGCGGCCCCACTAGGGGGAGGTAGAGGGAGATGAGAAGGTCGCTGCTGCTTCGTCACACATCAGACACTACCCAGCTAGCACCACAGCTGCACTTCCCCTGCTGTTCGATTACAATTCTGGTTGTGTGCTCATCTGAGGCTCCTGAGGCTCGTGGGCTGATTCCCCAGTCCTTCACTATTCGGCTGTCAATCTCCGGACATCTACTCCAGCTACTACCGCGGCTGCCACGTCATCGCCACTTCCTCCACGCCCTATCTACCGTTCGTATCCTGGCGTCTCTCCTGTGTGGCAAGACATCGCCCACCAAAGCAGGCGCCAAGTGAGGAAGCTGCCCTGGACTTTCCATCTGAGAGCGGACAATCTCGTTAACGGAACATTCCACCGGGCTGCCGCCTTAGGAAATATCTGTACATTAGGGAGTGACAGTTTGGCAAAAGTTTTCAAAATCAAGTGGCTTGGGTTGGATTATTTGTCTATCGGCCACGCTGGTTCCGAATATGTTTGAATCTTTAACATCAGTGCATTAGAAGGTTTGTGGATACTTTTCGGTTCGACATAAAAAAAAACAAGAATAATGGAAGACATTCTTTATTATTGGCATGTATGCTTCAATTTATCAGCAGCACACTAGCACAGTTGGCACACTAACATTGGCTGTCCCCACAGTGTCCCCTCAGTCCCAGTGTCCCCACAGTCTAGCACTGGTAGTCCTCTTTCTTAGCCCTCTGCTTGTTTCTCTTCCTGGCCTCCAGCTTGTTCCAGGTGACCTGGTCCTGCTGCCAGGCAGAGCTGGCCACGTCTGCCGCCTCCGTGGTGAGCTTCACTCCTCTTTCCACTGCGGTGGTGGTGCAGGGCAGACCTGGCTCACTGTACGGTTCCTCCAGAAATTGCTCCAGTTCCTGGTCACTGTGCTGGAACAGGATGGGAGGGGAGGAGCTGGCCTTCTGCAGATCAACCAACTCTGACAGCTTGGTGGCTGCCAGATTCAGTTGAGGGTTCCTCACTTTCCTCACTGTCTTTCTCTTGTGCCTTTTTTCCTTCTTCCTCAGCTGCTTGATGATGTTTAGGGCCAACTCCCTCTCACTCTTGTCCATGGAGGCCAGCAGTGAGACCAGCACCACCTCGTGCTGGCCGAAGTAGCCGTTGAACTGGAGGTATGGAGTAAGCAGCTCCACTTCCTCCAGGGTGCAGTACGTCCTCACCCGGTTGATGATGGCGAGGAGGTGGCGTGGGCCCTCCAGTAGCAGATTCCTCTGCCTGATCTCCAGGAAGGAGGGCACGTAGATAAGGATGATGAAGGAGGTCATCCGTCTCTGTGACTCGCTGGGGGAGGTGGTGCTCATGTAGGCCCTCAGCTCCCTGCTCTCCGTGTTTTGCCATCTGGCGTTGGTCATGGCTCCGGCCCGTGCCCTGGCCCATCTCTCCTCAATGTGGCCGGACTCCACCGTCTTGGCCATCTCCAACAGATACCGGGTGTCCCAGCTGAACTCCTCCCAGACGACGGAGGGGATGGCATCCAGGAGAGACCTGAGGTAGGTGTTGGTGACGGCCTCGAATTCAACCACCGGAAGGTCCCACACGTTGCCGGTCAGCTTCCGAGCCTCCTCACCACTCCAGGAGGCGGGACCAGTGGTTGGGCCAGCGTAATGGTTGAACAGATGGCTGAAGAGCTTCTCCAGACTGTGGATCAGGCAGTGGATGTGGAGGAGAGGCCGTCCCAACAGCCTTTCAAACTCGGCGATGAAACCGTGATTATAGCCACTCAGTTTGTTGCAACCGTCGCTAAGGACAACCAGGAGGTCGGTGGTGTCAATACCGCGCTCCTCCAGGAAGGCCAGCAGGCTGGTGGCCAGGTCTACCCCCTTTCCCCCCACCGGGACCAGGTGACCAAGGAACTCCTCACCAGGGAAGCCGATCACTGCACAGTCTTCCCTCTTTTCCATGGCGAATCTCTTGTGGTTCTTCTCACCCACACCAGTCACTATCTTGTTCTCATTGATCCTCTCATCTACCATGAGACCTCTGACCTTGAATCCCTGAACTTTTCTTTTTTCTGTTCTCGTGACGTCTTCCTGACTCTCTCCACTTTCTTCCAGTTGGTCACTTTAGACTTGTCCCCTTCAGTTATGATGTTGTCTGCAGCTCTGATGGTGTTTGCGATGTGAGCCACTGCATCATTGGATACCTTGAACCTGTCAGCAGTTTCTCCGATTCTGTCCTCGGCTTCTTTCTCCCTTTTCCTTTTCTCTGATCTTGCTCTCCTGTCGACCATAGCCTTGAACTCATTGTCATTGACATCCTTATAATCACTATCTTCTTCCTGAGCACTGTCATCCACTGCCGACACTTTACACGACATCCTCTCCATTTCCTCCTTACTCTTTGACCTCATCTTCTCAGTTTTCCTCTCTTCCTCAGCCCTTTTCTTTGCCCTCTTCGCTTCCTTCTCCCTCTCTTCTTTCAGCTTGGCAGTCACAATTTTGTCAACGCCATCAATGCAGCCCTCCCTTCCCGGTTTCCTCTGGGCTGCCAGGAAGCTTTTCTCTCGTTCGTGCACTTTGCTGTCGTCTGCCACATCAAACAACTTCTCAGCTATATCCTCGAACCTCATCTTCAGCTTCCTGTTCTTCGTTTTCTTCCTTTTCTGTTTCTGTCCATTTCCCTTCATCATCATCGTCTCCCTCCGCATCCTCCACAGGTCGTGGACTCTCATTTTCACCCTGATTTCAGAGATAGTGGGGACAGTGGCCTTCCTATACACATCCAGTACCTTCTCAGTCACCTTGTTGGTGGCATCCATATAATCAAAAGCATTTGTTCTTCTCCTTAACCTCTCGTTTTCTGCTTCATAAGCCAGGGCACTTCCAACTTCCTTGTTCAGAGGCAACTTGTTAGATGGCAGAGGCATCCGAACCCCGAACACCTTATCGTTACCCTGGCGCAGCTGAGTGTTGCTAATCTTAGGACGACCCATCTTGGTGGCGGCCCTTTGAACTAACTGCAAAACAACACAGAAAAACAACTTTCAGCACTTCAATATCACCACCTATTGAACAATATTTTATTCGAAAGTACCGACTGATATTTTGTCCTTAACTGTCCAAGTCAAGCTACTTGGGCTGAATTCGTTGATCAGTCCTGGGACGAATATTACCAACGGCGTGAATAGATTCCGTGGAATAAATTCAGGGCAT
>NW_024756658.1:0-2284 GCF_018991925.1 Homarus americanus | reverse complement strand
TAGATTATCGACTTTTCGGGGAAGTAGATTTTCGAATTTGGGGGGAAATATTATCTAACTTTGCGAAGTAGATTATCATAGAAAACGGGAAATTTGTATCATAAAAAATGGGAAATATCTACTTTCCGGGAAAGTTGGTTATCTACTTTCCCGAAAAGTAGATAGATTTTCTACTTTTCGGGAAAGTAAATTATCGATTTATCGGGGAAGTAGATTTTCGAATTTTGGGGGAAATATACCTAATTTTGCGAAGTAGATTATCATAGAAAACGGGAAATTTGTATCATAAAAAATGGGAAATATCTACTTTCCGGGAAAGTTGGTTATCTACTTTCCCGAAAAGTATATAGATTTTCTACTTTTCGGGAAAGTAGATTATCGACTTTTCAGGGGAGTAGATTTTCGAATTTGGGGGGAAATATTATCTAATTTTGCAAAGTAGATTATCATAGAAAACGAGAAATGTGTATCATAAAAATGGGAAATATCTACTTTCCGGGAAAGTTGGTTATCTACTTTCCCGAAAAGTAGATAGATTTTCTACTTTTCGGAAAAGTAGATTATCGACTTTTCGGGGAAGTAGATTTTCGAATTTTGGGGGAAATATTACCTAATTTTGCGAATTAGATTATCATAGAAAACTGGAAATTTGTATCATAAAAAATGGGAAATATCTACTTTCCGGGAAAGTTTGTTATCTACTTTCCCGAAAAGTAGATAGATTTTCTACTTTTCGGGAAAGTAGATTATCGATTTTTCGGGGAAGTAGATTTTCGAATTTTGGGGGAAATATTACCTAATTTTGCGAAGTAGATTATCATAGAAAACGGGAAATTTGTATCATAAAAAATGGGAAATATCTACTTTCCGGGAAAGTTGGTTATCTACTTTCCCGAAAAGTAGATAGATTTTCTTCTTTTCGGGAAAGTAGATTATCGACTTTTCGGGGAAGTAGATTTTCGAATTTTGGGGGAAATATTACCTAATTTTGCGAAGTGGATTATCATAGAAAACGGGAAATTTGTATCATAAAAAATGGGAAATATCTACTTTCCGGGAAAGTTGGTTATCTACTTTCCCGAAAAGTAGATAGATTTTCTACTTTTCGGGAAAGTAGATTATCGACTTTTCGGGGAAGTAGATTTTCGAATTTTGGGGGAAATATTACCTAATTTTGCGAAGTAGATTATCATAGAAAACGGGAAATTTGTATCATAAAAAATGGGAAATATCTACTTTCCGGGAAAGTTGGTTATCTACTTTCCCGAAAAGTAGATAGATTTTTATTTCTTATTGCGGAAAATAGTCACTTTTAGATGAAAAACAGTGTATTTAGTTAGTTTTACTTCTATACACAAAAAACACTCACTTATGATGAAAAGAAATGCATTTAATCAGTTTTACTTCTTTTCACGGAAAACGCCCAATTTCTTTTCAAAACACTGTTTTGTAATCAATTATACTTCTTTTCAACGATAAGGCCTGTTTTCTGTTTAAAACGTTGTTTTGAAGTTAGTTTTACTTCTTTTCACAAAAAACACTTTTAGATGAAATACAGTGTATATTAGTTAGTTTTAATTCTTTCACGGAAAACTTACTTTTAATTGAAACACTGTGCATTTCTGCTAGGTTTACTTCTTTTTACGGAGAAGTAGATTTTCGAATTTTGGTGGAAATATAACTGTTTACAAAACAGTGTTTTGAAAAGAAATTGGGCGTTTTCCGTGAAAAGAAGTAAAACTGATTAAATACCTTGCTTTTCATCTAAAAGTGAGTGTTTTCCGTGAAAAGAAGTAAAACTAACTAAAATACATTGTTTTTCATCTAAAAGTGAGTGTTTTTTGTGAAAAGAAGTAAAACTAACTTCAAAACAGCGTTTTAAACAGAAAACAGGGCTTCTCTTTGAAAAGAAGTACAACTGATTACAAAACAGTGTTTTGAAAAGAAATGAGCGTTTTCCGTGAAAAGAAGTAAAACTGATTAAATGCTTTGCTTTTCATCGAAAATTAGGATGATGCAAACTGCCATAAAGCATAAAGACTGTTGCTGTTATTGCCCTGACTGCTTAGTCAAGGTGAATGAGGCGATTGCAAGCCATAGGGAACGAGTTCCCTAGGGACGAAAATAGATGAAGCTGGAGCCTTGCTGGTTGCCAAACAAGATCAAGTTGGGAAAGAGATCCTTGCTATGACTGAGGAAGTAGCCGACAGATTGGAGGTGGTTGCTAAGAGGAGTTATGCTGAGGTATTAGCAGTGTAACGACCACGGTCGTACACTTCAGTTT
>NW_024756657.1:0-20258 GCF_018991925.1 Homarus americanus | reverse complement strand
CATCATGCCCAAGGACATCCAGCTGGCCCGGCGCATCCGCGGAGAGCGTGCTTAAGTCCTCTTCCTTGGGGAAAAACAAAAAGCACAACAAAACCTACCAGACATCTATAACTCGGCCCTTCTCAGGGCCAAAGAACTGTTCTGAAGATAATTTTCATGACAATCTAAATGGTTGGTGGTCGGAGAGCATTAATTTCGGTTACCCAAATCGCCTAACGGTAAGTTGGTAACATTCGTGGAGGTACGATTGTATAGTAGGTCATCAATTCGGGAGGTGGGTGGGTGCAACAAAAAAGAGCTAGTAACAAATAAATATATAAAGAATAAGTAAGTAAATAAATAAATAAAATAAAAGAACATACAATAAAATAAAAAAAAAAAAATTGTTTACATGAAATAGGCGTGCTGCAAACAAGAAATGAAGCCCAAACACACTCCATGTATGTCACTTTGCAGTGGGTGTACAACTACTCCACGCAGAATTTATTTATTTATTTATTATGTTTCGATTTAGTCCGGTTTCTACGCCAATAGAGAATGCAGATTATTATAATTTTTTTTTATTTATTTCCCTCTCAATATATCACTGTCGGTAACTGTCTCTTTAACATGTAACTGTGGCTCCGATGGAGCCGATTAAGTTGTAGTAGTGGGATGGCGTGTTTGTTGTGCACAAGTAACCTCTTACTTGGAAGAGGTGTACTTGGTGACAGCCTTGGTGCCCTCAGACACGGCATGCTTGGCCAGTTCACCGGGCAGCAAGAGTCGGACAGCTGTCTGGATTTCCCGACTTGTAATGGTGGAGCGTTTGTTGTAGTGCGCCAGGCGGGAAGCCTCGGCAGCGATGCGCTCGAAGATGTCGTTCACGAAAGAGTTCATGATGGACATAGCTTTGGAGGAGACTCCTGTGTCGGGGTGCACTTGCTTCAGTACCTTGTAGATGTAGATGCTGTAGCTTTCCTTCCTCCTGCGCTTCTTCTTCTTGTCACCCTTGGCAATGGCCTTCTGGGCCTTTCCAGCCTTCTTGGCAGCCTTTCCGGAAGTTTTGGGAGGCATGGCGGCACAGTTACTCGTGGCGCGGAGCGAGAGAATTGAAAACTGGCCCGACTAACTTTTCCTTATATACCGAGCGGGCCGCTCAGGATCAGACTGGCTGCAGCTACGGCTCTCTTACATTGGTTGGGTCCGCGAGACGGCCACCTGGCCTGATCCTGAGCTTGGTATAAAAGACCAAGGTGGCGGGCGGAAATTTAACTCCTATCACGAAAAGCAGCAGCAGCAACATGTCAGGACGCGGCAAGGGAGGCAAAGTGAAGGGCAAGTCAAAGTCCCGTTCTAGCAGGGCCGGACTCCAGTTCCCCGTGGGTAGAATCCACCGTCTCTTGCGTAAGGGCAACTATGCTGAGCGCGTTGGTGCAGGTGCCCCTGTGTACCTTGCAGCCGTCATGGAGTACCTGGCAGCAGAAGTGCTCGAGCTGGCCGGTAACGCCGCCCGCGACAACAAGAAGACCCGCATTATCCCACGTCATCTTCAGCTTGCCATTCGCAATGACGAGGAGCTGAACAAGCTCCTGTCTGGAGTCACCATTGCCCAAGGGGGTGTCCTTCCTAACATCCAAGCTGTGCTCCTCCCCAAGAAGACAGAGAAGAAATAAGAACCCAAGGTTCGTTCACACAAGACAACCTAACCAAACAGGCTCCTTTCGGAGCCACAGGATATCACTTAAAGAGAGAAATATACGACATCAACGTTTTGCAGGATAACACTCTATTTTACGTGTAATTAGCATAGTATTGTGGTAATTGAGTGAAATTGTTTTTGAATGGTGTAGATGTGAAGGGTTACTGCGGGGGCCTGGGGTGGGGGACTTAAACGGGACTTAGAAGGGCGCAAGAAGCAGCTTTAGCAGCAGCAGCAGCAGCAGCAGCAGCAAGGGAGGGATGAGACCTTCTTTTTAGTTTGCCTATTCATTGACAGTACACATTTACCAGCAGCATACATTGGAGTCATATTCTAACTGTTGACTAATCAGTGTGTGGGCTAGCCAATTTGGGATAAACAGCAAGAATGTAATGTCCTCAATGAAGTAATGACATAGTTCAAGATACAATAAGTCAGGTGGCCTGAAGTCTTTGACAGTGTCCCATTCAATAATATAGTAGTGCTTTAAAGGTGTATCACCAAGTTTACATGCTGAGTGTTCCGGTATGGGTACAGCGTTACTAACTAGCCAGATGTGTCTGTATCCTAACCTAATTCTGGCCACGACTACATCACACAGGCAGGCAGGAGCAAGTTGTTTGGACACTCTTCCTAGCCCCCTTGGTCCCTGTTCACCTACCTACTGTAGCAGTAAGTAGGTACCTGTTGTAAATCGAAAGGTTGCCAATTCGTATTCAGGGAAAGTTGTTGGAGCTTCTAAACTTGAACTGACACAATCCGAGGAGTGGTGACCCGAGGATCACAGACACTATCTCTCCCTTCCTAACCTCCTGCTCCTTCCTCTGTCCTCCCAAAATGGAACCATGCTATCGCAAAGGTAATAATACAGGTAGAGACAACAACATATTTTCCTATTGTCTTATTATATATTAATAACAGAAACGCTGCCGCCATCCCGGAGGCTTTACATTGTCTCACTGTTCATTCCCTCCACAATTCTTCCTCTTTCTTCTTCTTCTTCTTCTTCTTCTTCTTCTTCTTCTTCTTCTTCTTCTTCTTCTTCTTCTTCTTCTTCTTCTTCTTCTTCTTCTTCTTCTTCTTCTTCTTCTTCTTCTTCTTCTTCTTCTTCTTCTTCTTCTTCTTCTTTCTTTCTTCTTCTTCTTCTTCTTCTTCTTCTTCTTCTTCTTCTTCTTCTTCTTCTTCTTCTTCTTTCTTTTCTTCTTCTTCTTCTTCTTCTTTCCTTCCTTCCTTCCTTCCTTCTTCTTCCTTCTTCTTCTTCTTTCTTCTTCTTCTTTCTTCTTCTTCTTCCTTCTTCTTCTTCTTCTTCTTTCCTTCTTCTTCTTCTTCTTCTTCTTCTTCTTCTTCTTCTTCTTCTTCTTCTTCTTCTTCTTCTTTCTTCTTCTTCTTCTTCTTCCTCTTTCTTCTTCTTCTTCTTCTTCTTCTTCTTCTTCTTCTTCTTCTTCTTCTTCTTCTTCTTCTTCCATCAATACTTTATTAACGGTGTATGTAAGTTTCACCATGTTTTGCACTACAGCGGTAGAGCAAAGTATATTTTGTTAGCAATAAACCAAAAGCATATTTTATGGCCTAATCATCACTACATAGAACACCACCCATAAAGCATGATACTAGTAGACCACAAAAACTGCTATAAACCCCCAAAGCATATTTTATTGCCTAATCATCACTACATAGACCACCACTCATAAAGCATGATACTATTAGACCACAAACTGCTATAAACCCCAATAATATACTATACTAGTGACTATAATTGTGTTACCCAATATTATACGAAATAATACTATAAAACATAATAATAAATACACTAATAGTGTATATTAGTTGAATGCACAATCTGATGAGAAGTCAAAAAAAAAAAAACCAACATAACAATAACCTAGAAAGAGTGTAGAGTATTTTTGTGCAAACTATTATACTAGTAGATGGTCTAAGATAACTGTATGTGAAGGAAAAGGTGTGTTCTCCACTCAAACTTTCTTTTTATGAAATCTCCTACTCCCCAGCTGAGCGGTACGCCCAATGGGAAACAAAACGTGGCACATAACACGCCGCCCGCCAGCTCTGGCTCGGTGAATAGGAATCAGTAATCGGGCGGAGTATAAACAACACCGCCGCCAATGTGCTCCTCCCATCTCTGAGGAAATCTGGCGGGCAACTTAGTATTATATTAGCATGTAATAATAATAACAATAATAATAATAATAATAATAATACTACAACTACTACTACTACTAATAATAATAATAATAATAATATTAATAATAATAATATTAATAATAATAACATGCAATTTCATTTTATAACACATACTAACAAAATAGTGTATAGCCTACTATACTTAACTATAATAGGTTAGGTTGCGTAGGAGGATCTAAAAAGTACAGTAGTATACACACACACACACACACACACACACACACACACACACACACACACACACACACACACACACACACACACACACACATACATATAGACAACAAACTAAATTAGAAACCACACGTCAGTGAAGTTATCAAATCCTCCAGTTTCTGTCTCCACCTCCTACGCCGACTCAAGTCCCTCGGTGTTCCTGCACACGAGCTCCTCAGTGTTTACACAACATTCATACTTCCCAAGCTCACCTATGCCTCCTCCACCTGGTCTTCCTCCCTAAATGCCACACAACGTAAACACCTAGAAAAAGTGCAAAAGAGGCCATGCAAGATTATTCCCTACCCTTCCTACTCCACATATCAAGAAGCGCTCAACACACTGACCGACCCTTTAGACTCTCACTGACCATCACCACGACCTCATCTGCAAATTTGGTAAGAAGCTTCTACACCGGCTCCTACTACCACCTGAGATCCCTAGTCCGAGAATTGCTCTTCGACACCACAACCGCATCCAGCCCAGCCCATACGTGCACGAACTGATCGCTATAAGAACAGCCCAGTCCCAACCATTGTAAAAATTATCGATAACTTGTAATAAATCAGTGTACTCACTCCCAGTAAACACTACTCCTTGCACTGTCACTATGTTGAAATGAACTGTAGTTTGAGCTTTTCCCCAGCTAGTTATTATATGTTTTATTTGTGTCACTCATGTTACTTGTATATTATTTGTAATTCGTAACCCATTCCCCAAATATGTAACTGTATATTTTCAGCCTTCTGGCTGCCAAGCTCTTTCAATAAACCGTTAATTATTATTATTATTATTATTATTTATATGTTGGCCCATACCAACTCACTCCCCTGAACCCTCCTCCCCACCGGACTATCAACAAGTTCTTGCCATAAGGTACTATCTCATTTGGCAAAGGAATGGAACCAGTGATGAATAGTGGTGAACAGTGCTTAACTCAGTGAAAAACAACTCGGCAGTTGAGTCTTACCCAAGCTAGCTAACCACCTTCACACAGTGAGGTCCCAGGTACCCGGTTATACTTCCCCTGAGACTCCACGATAGAGAGGCCTGGGACCACACCTCACCCACTTGAATGAGTGAGTCATGTGGACCACGTGGTGTCCCCAAGATGCTACGACACCACGTAGTGAATGTTTTGCTACAGCATCATCATGTGAAGTTCCTCATAACACCATCTGTGAGGTAACTGCTACATCATCAGGCCCCTCATAACGCCATCTGTGAGGGAGTTACTACACTACGTGTCTGGTGTTTAACATCTCACCTTACATGATCTACGCGTGCAAACATTAATCTGTATGTTCACTGTGTGCTCCTTCACCTTTCTCTAATGAGGGCTTTTGTTAAACCACCAATGTATGATGTACTAAGTCATTTGTGTCCAATGTATACTTTCGAAAAGCCCTTGTTTGGGGAAGGTAGGAGAGAGTAGTCGTCATTATTGTCCAAGCCACATTATTTATGTCTATATATAAGTAATGTAGGCTGGTTTTTAAATACCTCAATCCCCTAACGGTGCCGTTTGTATATTAAGAAATACCGAAGCCATACAGTACAACACCAGCGAATATGAAGTATCACTGTAACCGGCAACTGTTACTCACTCATACCTACATACATATATAGAGTCTTTACAGAATGATAGCAGACACGAGGAAGACGAACAACAAGAGGAGAAGAGTTAGAAGAAAATCAACTTCAAGCTAAGAAGAAGAATACCAAGACATTTCCTCCAAACAAGAAAACACACACACAATCAAGCCGACCAAACACTGAGAAACCATGGCGAGAACCCAACATGCACCGGACGCTTGACCTGACTCTATCCTGCCGCATCCAGGCGAGTTGCTGCTTAAAGTCCCTCACGCAAGCGCTGTTTAGCCACTGCACCTATTCTATCCTCCTAAAATTCACTTCAATCCCCCCCTGCCACTAGCATGTTATGTATGTATGTATGTATGTATGTATGTATGTATGTATGTATGTATGTATGTATGTATGAATGAATGATAACTGCAACTTTGTGTATTAAAACTCATTACTCTTACCGAAGTAATATAGTGCGTGGTTATGTTATGTCATGTTAGGATAGATTATAAACTACATTGGGTTACATTTCGTGAGGTTCGGTGACGCTACAGGAAGTTAGGTGAGGTACCTGGAGGTTAGGTGAATGTTGACTGACTGACAATTATTAGGAAGTGGTTCCAACACGTTCACGCACAACCTATACTCATACCACAAGTCCAGAATTAGAGAGGATCATGTTATTGGATATATTTTCAACGATTTACTCAGTGTCTAACCAACTCTTTAGCGATTTAAATGTGGACCTAAAATTAGGTCCGTATATTTGTTTGTCGTGGTGGTGGTGGTGGTGGTGTGCGCCCGTCCATCAGGTTGATTAACCACCAAAACCATAAAGGGTGCGGCCCTGCCGTTTCAGGGCATACACCACATCCATGGCGGTGACGGTCTTCCTTTTTGCGTGCTCGGTGTAGGTGACGGCGTCACGGATGACGTTCTCCAGAAACACCTTGAGGACGCCGCGGGTCTCCTCGTAGATGAGGCCGGATATACGTTTAACACCTCCACGCCGAGCTAGACGACGAATGGCGGGCTTGGTGATACCCTGGATGTTGTCACGAAGCACCTTACGATGACGCTTGGCGCCACCCTTTCCAAGTCCCTTGCCTCCTTTGCCTCGTCCAGTCATGTTGTTGTGGTTGCTACTACAGGTGGTCCTGGTGTGGCTTCGCCCACGGTTTGGTGGGAGTAGGTGGCGTGCTGTGGACGCAGCGGTAGTATCGTTCATCCAAGGCCGTCCCTCCCTCTTGGAGGTGGGGCGTAGCTTGCGGATGACGCATGCGGCACTCGTGGCCAATGAGGTGGCCACTGAGGTGGAGAATGTCTGTATATAAGCCCGCCCGCCTGCCGGGCCGCCCGTATTGACTATTTCGTCGTCGAGATGGCCCGTACTAAACAGACTGCCCGCAAGTCCACTGGAGGCAAGGCTCCACGGAAGCAGCTTGCCACCAAGGCAGCTCGCAAGTCCGCCCCAGCCACCGGTGGTGTCAAGAAGCCCCATCGTTACAGGCCCGGAACCGTCGCCCTTCGTGAGATCCGTCGTTACCAGAAGAGCACACAGCTACTCATCAGGAAGCTGCCCTTCCAGCGCCTGGTGCGTGAGATCGCCCAGGATTTCAAGACTGACCTGCGCTTCCAGTCGTCTGCCGTCATGGCTCTGCAGGAAGCCTCTGAGGCTTACCTGGTGGGTCTTTTCGAGGACACCAACCTGTGTGCCATTCACGCCAAGCGCGTTACCATCATGCCCAAGGACATCCAGCTGGCCCGGCGCATCCGCGGAGAGCGTGCTTAAGTCCTCTTCCTTGGGGAAAAAGAAAAAGCACAACAAAACCTACCAGACATCTATAACTCGGCCCTTCTCAGGGCCAAAGAACTGTTCTGAAGATAATTTTCATGACAATCGAAATGGTTGGTGGTAGGAGAGCGTTAATTTCGGTTACCCAAATCGCCTAACGGTAAGTTGGTAACATTCGTGCAGGCACGAATGTATAGTAGGTCATCAATTCGGGAGGTGGGTGGGTGCAACAAACAAGAGCTAGTAACAAATAAATGTATAAAGAATAAGTAAGTAAATAAATAAATAAAATAAAAGAAAATACAATAAAATACAATAAAATAAAATAAATTGTTTACATGAAATAGGCGTGCTGCAAACATGAAATGAAGCCCAAACACACTCCATGTATGTCACTTTGCAGTGGGTGTAAAAGTACTCCACGCAGAATTTATTTATTTATTTATTATGTTTCGATTTAGTCCGGTTTCTACGCCAATAGAGAATGCAGATTATTATAATTTTTTTTTTTTATTTATTTCCCTCTCAATATATCACTGTCGGTAACTGTCTCTTTAACATGTAACTGTGGCTCCGATGGAGCCGATTAAGTTGTAGTAGTGGGATGGCGTGTTTGTTGTGCACAAGTAACCTCTTACTTGGAAGAGGTGTACTTGGTGACAGCCTTGGTGCCCTCAGACACGGCATGCTTGGCCAGTTCACCGGGCAGCAAGAGTCGGACAGCTGTCTGGATTTCCCGACTTGTAATGGTGGAGCGTTTGTTGTAGTGCGCCAGGCGGGAAGCCTCGGCAGCGATGCGCTCGAAGATGTCGTTCACGAAAGAGTTCATGATGGACATAGCTTTGGAGGAGACTCCTGTGTCGGGGTGCACTTGCTTCAGTACCTTGTAGATGTAGATGCTGTAGCTTTCCTTCCTCCTGCGCTTCTTCTTCTTGTCACCCTTGGCAATGGCCTTCTGGGCCTTTCCAGCCTTCTTGGCAGCCTTTCCGGAAGTTTTGGGAGGCATGGCGGCACAGTTACTCGTGGCGCGGAGCGAGAGAATTGAAAACTGGCCCGACTAACTTTTCCTTATATACCGAGCGGGCCGCTCAGGATCAGACTGGCTGCAGCTACGGCTCTCTTACATTGGTTGGGTCCGCGAGACGGCCACCTGGCCTGATCCTGAGCTTGGTATAAAAGACCAAGGTGGCCCGAGGAAATTTAACTCCTATCACGAAAAGCAGCAGCAGCAACATGTCAGGACGCGGCAAGGGAGGCAAGGTGAAGGGCAAGTCAAAGTCCCGTTCTAGCAGGGCCGGACTCCAGTTCCCCGTGGGTAGGATCCACCGTCTCTTGCGTAAAGGCAACTATGCTGAGCGTGTTGGTGCAGGTGCCCCTGTGTACCTTGCAGCCGTCATGGAGTACCTGGCAGCAGAAGTGCTCGAGCTGGCCGGTAACGCCGCCCGCGACAACAAGAAGACCCGCATTATCCCGCGTCATCTTCAGCTTGCCATTCGCAATGACGAGGAGCTGAACAAGCTCCTGTCTGGAGTCACCATTGCCCAAGGGGGTGTCCTTCCTAACATCCAAGCTGTGCTCCTCCCCAAGAAGACAGAGAAGAAATAAGAACCCAAGGTTCGTTCACACAAGACAACCTAACCAAACAGGCTCCTTTCGGAGCCACAGGATATCACTTAAAGAGAGAAATATACGACATCAACGTTTTGCAGGATAACACTCTATTTTACGTGTAATTAGCATAGTATTGTGGAAATAGAGTGAAAATGTTTTAGAATGGTGTAGATGTGAAGGGGTACTGCGGGGGCCTGGGGTGGGGGACTTAAACGGGACTTAGAAGGGCGCAAGAAGCAGCAGCAGCCAGGGAGGCGACCTTATTTTCACTCTGGTTCATTGACAGTACACATTTACCAGCAGCATACATTGGAGTCATATTGTAATTGTAGACTAATCAGTGTGGGCTAGCTAGCCAATTTGGGATAAACAGCAAGAATGTAATGTCCTCAATGAAGTAATGACATAGTTCAAGATACAATAAGTGAGGTGGCCTGAAGTCTTTGACAGTGTCACATTCAATAATATAGTGCTTTAAAGGTGTATCACAAAGTTTACATGCTGAGTGTTCCGGTATGGGTACAGCGTTACTAACTTGCCAGATGTGTCTGTATCCTAACCTAATTCTGGCCACGACTACATCACACAGGCAGGCAGGAGCAAGTTGTTTGGACACTATTCCTAGCCCCCTTGGTCCCTGTTCACCTACCTACTGTAGCAGTAAGTAGGTACCTGTTGTAAATCGAAAGGTTGCGAATTCGTATTCAGGGAAAGTTGTTGGAGCTTCTAAACTTGAACTGACACAATCCGAGGAGTGGTGACCCGAGGATCACAGACACTATCTCTCCCTTCCTAACCTCCTGCTCCTTCCTCTGTCCTCCCAAAATTGAACCATGCTATCGCAAAGGTAATAATACAGGTAGAGACAACAACATATTTTCCTATTGTCTTATTATATATTAATAACAGAAACGCTGCCGCCATCCCGGAGGCTTTACATTGTCTCACTGTTCATTCCCTCCACACCTCGTACTTCTTCTTCTTCTTCTTCTTCTTCTTCTTCTTCTTCCATGAATACTTTATTAACGGTGTATGTAAGTTTCACCATGTTTTGCACGACAGCGGTAGAGCAAAGTATATTTTGTTAGCAATAAACCAAAAGCATATTTTATGGCCTAATCATCACTACATAGAACACCACCCATAAAGCATGATACTAGTAGACCACAAAAACTGCTATAAACACCCAAAGCATATTTTATTGCCTAATCATCACTACATAGAACACCACTCATAAAGCATGATACTATTAGACCACAAACTGCTATAAACCCCAATAATATACTATACTAGTGACTATAATTGTGTTACCCAATATTATACGAAATAATACTATAAAACATAATAATAAACACACTAATAGTGTATATTAGTTGAATGCACAATCTGATGAGAAGTAAAAAAAAAAAAAACAACATAACAATAACCTAGAAAGAGTGTAGAGTATTTTTGTGCAAACTATTATACTAGTAGATGGTCTAAGATAACTGTATGTGAAGGAAAAGGTGTGCTCTCCACTCAAACTTTCTTTTTATGAAATCTCCTACTCCCCAGCTGAGCGGTACGCCCAATGGGAAACAAAACGTGGCACATAACACGCCGCCCGCCAGCTCTGGCTCGGTGAATAGGAATCAGTAATCGGGCGGAGTATAAACAACACCGCCGCCAATGTGCTCCTCCCATCTCTGAGGAAATCTGGCGGGCAACTTAGTATTATATTAGCATGTAATAATAATAACAATAATAATAATAATAATACTACTACTACTACTACTAATAATAATAATAATAATAATAATAATATTAATAATAATAATATTAATAATAATAACATGCAATTTCATTTTATAACACATACTAACAAAATAGTGTATAGCCTACTATACTTAACTATAATAGGTTAGGTTGCGTAGGAGGATCTAAAAAGTACAGTAGTATACACACACACACACACACACACACACACACACACACACACACACACACACACACACATACATACATATAGACAACAAACTAAATTAGAAACCACACGTCAGTGAAGTTATCAAATCCTCCAGTTTCCGTCTCCACCTCCTACGCCGACTCAAGTCCCTCGGTGTTCCTGCACACGAGCTCCTCAGTGTTTACACAACATTCATACTTCCCAAGTTCACCTATGCCTCCTCCACCTGGTCTTCCTCCCTAAATGCCACACAACGTAAACACCTCGAAAAAGTGCAAAAGAGGCCATGCAAGATTATTCTCTACCCTTCCTACTCCACATATCAAGAAGCGCTCAACACACTGACCCTTTAGACTCTCACTGACCATCACCACGACCTCATCTGCAAATTTGGTAAGAAGCTTCTACACCATCCCCGACACCGGCTCCTACTACCACCTGAGATCCCTAGTCCGAGAATTGCTCTTCGACACCACAACCGCATCCAGCCCAGCCCATACGTGCACGAACTGATCGCTATAAGAACAGCCCAGTCCCAACCATTGTAAAAATTATCGATAACTTGTAATAAATCAGTGTACTCCCTCCCAGTAAACACTACTCCTTGCACTGTCACTATGTTGAAATGAACTGTAGTTTGAGCTTTTCCCCAGCTAGTTATTATATGTTTTATTTTTGTCACTCATGTTACTTGTATATTATTTGTAATTCGTAACCCATTCCCCAAATATGTAACTGTATATTTTCAGCCTTCTGGCTGCCAAGCTCTTTCAATAAACCGTTAATTATTATTATTATTATTATTATTTATATGTTGGCCCATACCAACTCACTCCCCTGAACCCTCCTCCCCACCGGACTATCAACAAGTTCTTGCCATAAGGTACTATCTCATTTGGCAAAGGAATGGAACCAGTGATGAATAGTGGTGAACAGTGCTTAACTCAGTGAAAAACAACTCGGCAGTTGAGTCTTACCCAAGCTAGCTAACCACCTTCACACAGTGAGGTCCCAGGTACCCAGTTATACTTCCCCTGAGACTCCACGATAGAGAGGCCTGGGACCACACCTCACCCACTTGAATGAGTGAGTCATGTCGACCACGTGGTGTCCCCAAGATGCTACGACACCACGTAGTGAATGTTTTGCTACAGCATCATCATGTGAAGTTCCTCATAACACCATCTGTGAGGTAACTGCTACATCATCAGGCCCCTCATAACGCCATCTGTGAGGGAGTTACTACACTACGTGTCTGGTGTTTAACATCTCACCTTACATTATCTACGCGTGCAAACATCAATCTGTATGTTCACTGTGTGCTCCTTCACCTTTCTCTAATGAGGGCTTTTGTTAAACCACCAATGTATGATGTACTAAGTCATTTGTGTCCAATGTATACTTTCGAAAAGCCCTTGTTTGGGGAAGGTAGGAGAGAGTAGTCGTCATTATTGTCCAAGCCACATTATTTATGTCTATATATAAGTAATGTAGGCTGGTTTTTAAATACCTCAATCCCCTAACGGTGCCGTTTGTATATTAAGAAATACCGAAGCCATACAGTACAACACCAGCGAATATGAAGTATCACTGTAACCGGCAACTGTTACTCACTCATACCTACATACATATATAGAGTCTTTACAGAATGATAGCAGCCACGAGGAAGACGAACAACAAGAGGAGAAGAGTTAGAAGAAAATCAACTTCAAGCTAAGAAGAAGAATACCAAGACATTTCCTCCAAACAAGAAAACAACACACACAATCAAGCCGACCAAACACTGAGAAACCATGGCGGAACCCAACATGCACCGGACGCTTGACCTGACTCTATCCTGCCGCCTCCAGGCGAGTTGCTGCTTAAAGTCCCTCACGCAAGCGCTGTTTAGCCACTGCACCTATTCTATCCTCCTAAAATTCACTTCAATCCCCCCTGCCACTAGCATGTTATGTATGTATGTATGTATGTATGAATGAATGATAACTGCAACTTTGCGTATTAAAACTCATTACTCTTACCGAAATAATATAGTGCGTGGTTATGTTATGTCATGTTAGGATAGATTATAAACTACATTGGGTTACATTTCGTGAGGTTCGGTGACGCTACAGGAAGTTAGGTGAGGTACCTGGAGGTTAGGTGGATGTTGACTGACTGACTGACAATTATTAGGAAGTGGTTCCAACACGTTCACACACAACCTATACTCATACCACAAGTCCGTTAGAAGGATCATGTTGTGGATATATTTTCAACGATTTACTCAGTGTCTAACCAACTCTTTAGCGATTTAAATGTGGACCTAAAATTAGGTCCGTATATTTGTTTGTCGTGGTGGTGGTGGTGGTGTGCGCCCGTCCATCAGGTTGAATAACCACCAAAACCATAAAGGGTGCGGCCCTGCCGTTTCAGGGCATACACCACATCCATGGCGGTGACGGTCTTCCTTTTTGCGTGCTCGGTGTAGGTGACGGCGTCACGGATGACGTTCTCCAGAAACACCTTGAGGACGCCGCGGGTCTCCTCGTAGATGAGGCCGGATATACGTTTAACACCTCCACGCCGAGCTAGACGACGAATGGCGGGCTTGGTGATACCCTGGATGTTGTCACGAAGCACCTTACGATGACGGTTGGCGCCACCCTTTCCAAGTCCCTTGCCTCCTTTGCCTCGTCCAGTCATGTTGTTGTGGTTGCTACTACAGGTGGTCCTGGTGTGGCTTCGCCCACGGTTTGGTGGGAGTAGGTGGCGTGCTGTGGACGCAGCGGTAGTATCGTTCATCCAAGGCCGTCCCTCCCTCTTGGAGGTGGGGCGTAGCTTGCGGATGACGCATGCGGCACTCGTGGCCAATGAGGTGGCCACTGAGGTGGAGAATGTCTGTATATAAGCCCGCCCGCCTGCCCACTCATCACATCGCTCCTGAACGAAGAAGACCTCTCAACAAGACCTCCTGCTGGACCCGGAACTCTGAAGACCGCCCTCTCCCTTGTACCATTGTTGGCCATCTTCCCGGACCGGACCACCCACGACTGTCATCGTCCACAACAACTCACGAGCGTTCTCGGTTTATCGAGCATTAGCTTGCCCTCCCCACTGGTGGTGTGAGTGACCCACACTCCAGCTGGAGAGCAGTTATAGCGCGATATTCCGGCGTGGTTTGAGCTCTTTTCCTTCTACTACTATTTTTCCTTTTTCGCTCTGGCCTAGGGACCTGCACCCTCAAAAGTGTAGTCGTCCTGCGGTTCCCCCTGTAACTGTTCACCTCCCTCCCAGGAGATTGTGAACACGAAAGGGGGTTGGAGCAAAACCCATCCCAGCCGAGTCTTTCCAGGAAAACCGTGATCGTGCGGGTCCACCTGGAAACCTGGAAAGAGGGTAGCAATCCTTATCCTTCCCCAATAGGCACACTTAGCTCACGTCTATAAGTGAGCGATCACCTCCCCACTAGGAAATGAAGCACCCCAATGTCAGGGCTCCGTGAGAAGGCTCAAGAACCCTCCAAAACCACCAGCTAATTGGGAGTGCTGTAATTCCTTTGCTATTTACTCAACCGGAATAGGTGGGATTTAAAAAAAAAAAAAAAAAAAAAAAAAAAAAAAAAAAAAACAACAACAACAACAACAACAACAACAACAACAACAACGGTTATGGGCGCGTACGCCCTCTAAACCGCGACCCCCCACCTGAACCGCCAACCTGGCAGGCCCAGACCACGACGGGCGCTGAAAGCTGAATGATTCGCCTTCCAGAAGCCCTGCTGAAAGTAGGAACTCTGCCACCACCTCCAGCAACTCCACCACCACCACCGCCTCCAACAACTCCACCACCACTGTTACCGCCACTGAGGACGACAACAGGACGAAGGTTGAAAACAAAAAACGCCGACGTGCTTTTTCGGGAAACGAATGCCGTCAAGCAGCCCAAAAGGCACCCATCACCACCACCAGCTCACCCCCAATGACACTGCCAAAATTCCGGATCTCGAAAACGGACACGAAAAAGACATATGCCGCCATCACAGAGATGGAAAAACTAAATCCACTGGCCAAGTTCTCAGTGCAGCCCAACCTAAAGTGGGAGATGAATATTCACTCCAAAGACAAGGACTCTGCCACCACCCTCGACACTTACCTGAAAAACACCACCACCGTTGCATCAACCAAGCTGGACCCTGCCCAGAAACTGATGAAATCGGTAGTCCTCCGGTACCCAAAGGAACTACCCCTCGAACCCCTGGAGAACCACCCGAAGATCCTAAAAGCCGAGAGATGCTCTGCCCCGCCCGACAAGACGGCCACCACAAAACAAGTGCTCATAACGCACTATGGTCCACCCCCCCCCCCAGCACCATAGACCTCAAAACCTGGGGGATCTACGAAGTGAGGCCCTTCGTCCCAGAGCCCCTGCGATGCTTCAGATGCCAGAAATACGGGCACCATCAGACAAGGTGCACGTACAGGGAAATCTGCGCAGTCTGCGCACAGAAGCACGGCACACAGTCCTGCCTCACCAAGCTGAAAAATGGGGAAAAAATTGCCCCCAAGTGTGCCAACTGCGGGGGCAAACACCACGCCTGGAATCCTGGATGCTCCGAGAGAACAAAGAGGGTCCAGGCAAACCGACCAGCAGCAAGACCGGCCCCCCCCGCCTACACACCAGCCCCACCAAGTACCTTCGTGTGGGGAACCCAAAGGCCCAAACAACAAAGACAACCTCCTCAGCCAGTCAACACCCAAAGTGCAGCCCAGTTTCCTGGCCTCACTACAGCCACACCTCAGCCACCCAAGCAGCAGAGAACGACAACCACGAGAAAGACAAAAGAAGCACACACCAAGGCACCAGAAGGAATGATACACATATCAGACCTAGCCAATGTACTGACGACCTTCGCGGAGGGCCTAGCCGGACTACTGGGCCACAAGATCCAACCCACACAGCTCCAAATACTCATGGGGAGCGTCCTCGGGCAAGTCGCCACAGCTCCAGCCACCTCAGTGGAGGAAGCCACGCCGGTCCGCACACGAGTAACAGCCGAGGTACACTCTACACCGAAGAAGGCCACCAGAGAACCCAAGACACCGACAGCTCCCAAGATACCGACAGCTCCCAGAAAGAAACTGGACGTTTCAACTCCCCTGAACCGCACCACGGCCCAGAAGGCAAAAACCACAGAACACGAAGACATGGACCTGATTCAGTTGGAATCGAACTTGGACATCTCCATCGAGGACCACCAGAAGTCCCCGATGAAACAGTGGTGGAAAACGTCAGCACCCTGAACATCCTAACATGGAATGCTCAGGGCATCAAAAACAAGAAACACCTCCTACAAGAAGCAGCAGCCAAGGACAAGCTTGACATCATACTCCTACAAGAAACACTTCTACAAGAACACCACGGTTTCAAATTCAGCGGTTACAAGACATACAGGAGGCATTTCACGCAGGCGTCAACAAGAGGATGTATGATCTTGGTCAAGTCAAGCATACCCTCCGCTGATGTCACGCAGCAATTTCCATGTGGGGAAAACATCGAGACACAGGCCGTCAAAGTAACCCTCCAAGAACGGGAATTAACTGTTCACAACATCTACAAGAACCCAAGGGGCTCACTGGAGGTTACTCAATTATTTGCTTCGGCCGCCGACCACGCCACACTCATAGGAGGGGATTTCAACGCACATCATCCCTTCCTAAGCTCGGCAAGCCCCACAAATGAAGACGGCCTACACCTATACACCACCTTTCAAGATACACCCGAGATCTGCCTCCTGAACACCGGAGAGCCCACCCACACTAGGGGAGGAAGGCTAGATCTAACCTTCGTCTCCAGTGCACTACAGCCTTCGGCCTCCTGGCAGATACACCCCACGCTGACCAGTGACCACTTCGCCACCCTAACAACGCTGAAGGTGAACAAACTCCCCTCTCCACCCCCCCCGAGATGGAGATACAACACTCAAAAGGCAGACTGGGGACTCTTCAAGAAACACCTGGCTAAGTGGCGCAAAAAATCACAGCCGGCCGGCGCAGCACCCGCGGATGAGACAACCCTCCACCACCAATTGGTCGAGGCGTTTCACCTAGCGGCAGAAGAGGCTATCCCAAAAACAAAACCCACATCAAGACAGTACAATGATTACTGGTACTACTGTCCCAGGGTGAAAGAACTCAACCACAGAGTGAACATGGCCCAAAGAAACTACAGGAGACATCCCACGGCAACAAACAGACATCTCCTGCAAGTCATAGTCAAGGATACCAGGGAAGAGAAGGAAGAAATTAAAAACGCAAGCTGGCTCAAGTGGTGCTCCGAACTGAACGAGCACACCACCCTTGGCAAGATGTGGGCCCAGATCCGAAGGGCATCTGGGAAGGCAACACCACCACCACCAACTCATCCCAACCCAGAAGAGGAAGCCGAGAGACTTGCAAAACTGTTCTCTGACCGAGCAGCAACGAAGAACCTCCCGAGACAGGCGGAGGAGACACAACGGCGCCTGCGACAGGTCAGACTCCAGATGATCGAAGAGGCCTGCAACAGTGAAGATGACACTGACAGACCATTCAACCAGCAAGAACTCCAGAAGTCGCTAAAACGAAGCAAGGATACAGCTCCAGGGGCTGACAGGATAACCTACTCCATGCTCTCTCATGCCGGTACAGCCGGACACGAGGCTCTGCTGCAAGCCATCAATGCTTCGTGGACAGCACAAAAACTCCCACCGGAATGGAAGAAGGCAGATATACAGCCCATTCCGAAGCCCAGAGAACCAGACAAGCCGAGGCCAATCTCCCTTCTCAGCTGCATAGCGAAGACCGGAGAAAGAATGGCTCTCAACCGACTCAAGTGGAAAGTAGGCAGCCCACACCCTCACATCTTTGCTTACACCGAGAACACCGGCACAGGCAACAACATCGCCGAGATACTCAGCACAGTGGACAACAAACCAGCTCTGGTGGTCTTCCTCGACCTGGAGAAAGCCTTCGAACTAGCAAATCCATTGGCCATTACAACTACGCTCGCTAAAAAAAGGCGTCAAAGGAAGGTTGCTGGGGTGGATCCAGAACTACCTCACACAGAGAGAAGCACGAGTACGCTTTCAGGGAGCAACCTCAAGCTACAGGGTCCATGAAAACGGTACCCCACAAGGAGGCATCCTCAGTCCAATGCTGTTCAATGTCCTGATGGAAAATCTAGTCAAACTTCCCTTCAGACAAACAGCCAAGCTCCTATGCTATGCAGACGACTTACAGCTTATAGTAAGAGGATCGAACAGACTAGCCAACACGCAACACGCACTCCAACTTATAGAAGAGGAGTGCAACAGAATTGGACTCAAGATAAATCCAGCAAGTCGAAAGCGATGGCCATCTGCACAGATACACCAGACAAGATGCTCTCCATACAAAACACGCCGGTAGTCTGGACCAACGCCCACCAGTGTCTTGGAATCTGGTTTGACCAGAAACTCACCTTCAAGCCGCAACTCGAGTATCTCAGGCACAGGACGAAGAGCAGACACAATATAATGAGGTCGCTCACCAGCAAATCCGCAGGAGCAAACCTTCATGTGCTCAAAGCCTACTACACAGCCGCCATCAGATCGCTGGTAGATTACAGTGCTCCAGCACTCATTGGACTGAGAAAAGACCAAATAGCTAAGCTAGAAGTCATTCAAAACAATGCTCTCAGGACCATGCTCGGAGCACCCATGTGGACCAGAATCTGCAATCTGCAAATGGAAACCGAGCTACCACCCCTGGCAGTACGAGTCAAGCAGGTGACAGCCGGTCTCCTCGCCAAAATCTGCAGAGCAGACAAGCCCCCAGCTGCCAAGATTCGAATCAGTGCCTCCCTCCACCTCGACCACAGAGTGCGAGGGGCCACCTGGTCGCACGAGGCAAGCGAGGTCATCCGACACCTGCAAGCAGAAACACTCGTCAAGAATAACCAAGACACACGAGACAATGGTTACACTGTTCCTCCACCATGGAGCCCTCCACCAGCCACACTCAAATTCACCGACCTCGGCGATAGTAAAGCCAACCTCCAGAAGGAGGACCTCCAAAAAATATCTCTCCAAGCCATAGCCACCGAGACACCGGCTGATGCAGCATCATACTTCACAGACGGCTCAGTGGACCCAAAACATCACAGATCCGGAGCGGCCTTCTACACCCAAGGTCAGACCCTCAAATGGAGACTTTCCAACGACTGTTCCACCCTACAAACAGAACTGGTAGCAATCTCAAAGGCCCTACAACACGCTGCAACACAACACAACAAGTCCGTCATAATTCACACGGACTCGAAATCGGCCATGCAGGCGCTGCAACACAGTCAACCAAGAGACAACGTCCACATCATCACCTCGATCCTCGCACAGCTACAGGAATTCCAAAGCCAAAACCGACCAGTCGTCTTACACTGGATTCCCAGTCATGTAGGGATCGGAGGAAACGACGTGGCAGACGAAGCAGCCAAGGCAGCTACACGTTCTAGTAGCGTGCACATCCAAGTTCCAGCAAGTGTGCAACAGATCAAGAATCACCTCAGAAAGACTACCAAGCTCCACATCAAAAAGAGCTTCCTTCATGCACTCAACGCTGGTTCCCAATCAGCCAAATGGTACCTGGCGGCCACAAAAGGGGAACCACCTTTCGCAGACAAGAAAACTCCAAGACAAACCCAAGTCAGCCTTCACCGACTACGACTAGGGTACAAGTGCTCCTGGCAGATGATAGGAAATGACGTCACGGAATGCACCTACTGTCAGGAGCCAGCAGCCAACCCACTTGAACACTATCTCCTCGATTGCGAGGTCACACAAAGCCTCCGAGACAGAACTCAAATCTCCCAAGAAACACACACAACACCAGCGGCCACTCTAACCCGAAAGGCCCAAACAGACCACATTCACCACCTACTCCGGGTCATCACACGATACCCACCACCCACATAGCTTAGAAAGTATCCTCTCCCAGCAAGTGCGGACCCCAGTTCGGGGGGCGCGCCACTCCGAAACTGACCACGTCCAAGAGTGGGGGTTGGTGGTAAGCGTCCACTGATCGGGGGTCCGCTCACACTTGCAACTTGCAGTATCCTTCCAATCTGCAGGTGGGACCACCTCCAATCCCAATCCGGTCTGGCTGCTCCTGGAGCTCCAGCCGGAACCACCAAACGGGCCGCCTATAGGCAAAGGCCCGTGTCGG
>NW_024756656.1:0-17261 GCF_018991925.1 Homarus americanus | reverse complement strand
GCAGTTAGCATTCATTCATACATACATACATACATACATACATACATACATACATAACATGCTAGTGGCAGGGGGGATTGAAGTGAATTTTAGGAGGATAGAATAGGTGCAGTGGCTAAACAGCGCTTGCGTGAGGGACTTTAAGCAGCAACTCGCCTGGATGCGGCAGGATAGAGTCAGGTCAAGCGTCCGGTGCATGTTGGGTTCCGCCATGGTTTCTCAGTGTTTGGTCGGCTTGATTGTGTGTGTGTTGTTTGCTTGTTTGGAGGAAATGTCTTGGTATTCTTCTTCTTAGCTTGAAGTTGATTTTCTTCTAACTCTTCTCCTCTTGTTGTTCGTCTTCCCCGTGTCTGCTATCATTCTGTAAAGACTCTATATATGTATGTAGGTATGAGTGAGTAACAGTTGCCGGTTACAGTGATACTTCATATTCGCTGGTGTTGTACTGTATGGCTTCGGTATTTCTTAATATACAAACAGCACCGTTAGTGGATTGAGGTATTTAAAAACCAGCCTGCATTACTTATATATAGAAATAAATAATGTGGCTTGGACAATAATGACGACTACTCTCTCCTACCTTCCCCAAACAAGGGCTTTTCGAAAGTATACATTGGACACAAATGACTTAGTACATCATAAATTGGTGGTTTAACAAAAGCCCTCATTAGAGAAAGGTGAAGGAGCACACAGTGAGCATACAGATTAATGTTTGCACGCGTAGATCATGTAAGGTGAGATGTTGAACACCAGACACACGTAATTATGCATGCTCCCTCACAATTGCGGCGTTACTGGGGGCTGATGATGTGGCAGTTCACCTCTGGGTGACTATAGAGACTTACCACCCGATGATGCCTTAAACATTCTACGTGGTGTCATGGCATCTTGGGACACCACGGCAGTCCCACAACTCACTCGGCTGAGTGGGTGGTGGTCCCAGACTCTCTATCAATGAGTCTCAGGGAAGTATAGCCAGGTGCCTGGGACCTCACTGTATGAAGGTGGTTAGCTAGCTTGGGTAAGACTCAACTGCCGAGTTGTTTTTCACTGAGTTAAGCACTGTTCACCACTATTCATCACTGGTTCCATTCCTTGGCCAAATGAGATAGTACCTTATGGCAAGAACTTGTTGATAGTCCGCTGGGGAGGAGGGTTCAGGGGAGTGAGTTGGTATGGGCCAACATATAAATAATAATAATAATAATAATAATTAACGGTTTATTGACAGAGCTTGGCAGCCAGAAGACTGAAAATATACAGTTACATATTTGGGGAATGGGTTACGAATTACAAATAATATACAAGTAACATGAGTGACACAAATAAGACATATAATAACTAGCTGGGGAAAAGCTCAAACTACAGTTCATTTCAACATAGTGACAGTGCAAGGAGTAGTGTTTACTGGGAGTGAGTACACTGATTTATTACAAGTTATCGATAATTTTTACAATGGTTGGGACTGGGCTGTTCTTATAGCGATCAGTTCGTGCACGTATGGGCTGGATGCGGTTGTGGTGTCGAAGAACAATTCTCGGACTAGGGATCTCAGGTGGTAGTAGGAGCCGGTGTCTGGGATGGTGTAGAAGCTTCTTACCAAATTTGCAGATGAGGTCGTGGTGATGGTCAGTGAGAGTCTAAAGGGTCAGTGTGTTGAGCGCTTCTTGATATGTGGAGTAGGAAGGGTAGAGAATAATCTTGCATGGCCTCTTTTGCACTTTTTCTAGGTGTTTACGTTGTGTGGCATTTAGGGAGGAAGACCAGGTGGAGGAGGCATAGGTGAGCTTGGGAAGTATGAATGTTGTGTAAACACTGAGGAGCTCGTGTGCAGGACCACCGAGGGACTTGAGTCGGCGTAGGAGGTGGAGACGGAAACTGGAGGATTTGATAACTTCACTGACGTGTGGTTTCTAATTTAGTTTGTTGTCTATATGTATGTGTGTGTGTGTGTGTGTGTGTGTGTGTGTATACTACTGTACTTTTTAGATACTCTACACCAGCTAACTTCATATGAATTAAGTATAATGGGCTATACACTGTATTTTATTGTTATGTATTTCAAAATATAATTGCATATTATTATTATTAATATTCATGTATTAATATTATTATTATTCTTAATATTATTGTGTTATTATTATTATTATTATTTTGTGTATTGTAACTGTGTACCCCATGTAATACTAAATTGCCCCTAGATTTACCTCAGAATCGGAGGGAGCACATTGTGTGTTGTTTTATACTCCATCCCGTTACTAAATTCTATTCACGAGCCATTTGGCGTGTTATATGCCCATTTTGTTTGGGCATGCCGCTCAGCTGAGTTCGATTCCTCAAAAGAAAGCTGAGTGGGGCACACTGTTACACTTGATGTCTAGACCATCTACTAGTATAATAGTTTGCACAAAAATACTCTACACTCTTTATAGGTTATTGTTATGTTGTTGTTTTTTTTTTTACTTCTCATCAGATTGTGCATTCAACTAATATACACTAATAGTGTGTTTATTATTATGTTTTATAGTATTATTTCGTAAAATATTGGGTAACACAATTATAGTCACTAGTATAGTCTATTATATTATTGGGGTTTATAGTAGTTTGTGGTCTAATAGTATCATGCTTTATGAGTGGTGTTCTATGTAGTGATGATTAGGCAATAAAATATGCTTTGGGTGTTTATAGCAGTTTGTGGTCTACTAGTATCATGCTTTATGGGTGGTGTTCTATGTAGTGATGATTAGGCCATAAAATATGCTTTTGGTTTATTGCTAACAAAATATACTTTGCTCTACCGCTGTAGTGCAATACATGGTGAAACTTACATACACCGTTAATAAAGTATTGATGGAAGAAGAAGTAAGAGGAAGAATTGTGGAGGTAATGAACAGTGAGACAATGTATAGCCTCCGGGATGGCGGCAGCGTTTCTGTTATTAATATATAATAAGACAATAGGAAAATATGTTGTTGTCTCTACCTGTATTATTACCTTTGCGATAGCATGGTTAAATTTGTGGAGGACAGAGGAAGGAGCAGGAGGTTAGGAAGGGATTTGTAGTGGGAGAGATAGTGTCTGTGATCCTCGGATCACCACTCCTCGGATTATGTCAGTTCAAGTTTAGAAGCTCAATCAACTTTCCCTGATTACGAATTGGCAACCTTTCGATTTACAACAGGTACCTACTTACTGCTACAGTAGGTAGGTGAACAGGGACCAAGGGGGCTAGGAAGAGTGTCCAAACAACTTGCCTGTGTGATGTAGTCGTAGCCAGAATTAGGTTAGGATACAGACACATCTGGCTAGTTAGTAACGCTGTACCCATACCGGAACACTCAGCATGTAAACTTTGTGATACACCTTTAAAGCACTATATTATTGAATGTGACACTGTCAAAGACATCTTGAACTATGTCATTACTTCATTGAGGACATTACATTCTTGCTCTTTATCCCAAATTGGCTAGCTAGCCCACACTGATTAGTCTACAATTACAATATGACTCCAATGTATGCTGCTGGTAAATGTGTACTGTCAATGAACCAGAGTGAAAATAAGGTCGCCTCCCTTGCTGCTGCTGCTGCTTCTGCGCCCTTCTAAGTCCCGTTTAAGTCCCCCACCCCAGGCCCCCGCAGTACCCCTTCACATCTACACCATTCAAAAACAATTTCACTCCATTTGCACAGAGTGTTATCCTGCAAAACGTTGATGTCGTATATTTCTCTCTTTAAGTGATATCCTGTGGCTCCGAAAGGAGCCTGTTTGGTTAGGTTGTCTTGTGTGAACGAACCTTGGGTTCTTATTTCTTCTCTGTCTTCTTGGGGAGGAGCACAGCTTGGATGTTAGGAAGGACACCCCCTTGGGCAATGGTGACTCCAGATAGGAGCTTGTTCAGCTCCTCGTCATTGCGAATGGCAAGCTGAAGATGACGCGGGATCATGCGGGTCTTCTTGTTGTCGCGGGCGGCGTTACCGGCCAGCTCGAGCACTTCTGCTGCCAGGTACTCCAGGACGGCTGCAAGGTACACAGGGGCACCTGCACCAACGCGCTCAGCATAGTTGCCCTTACGCAAGAGACGGTGGATTCTACCCACGGGGAACTGGAGTCCGGCCCTGCTAGAACGGGACTTTGACTTGCCCTTCACTTTGCCTCCCTTGCCGCGTCCTGACATGTTGCTGCTGCTGCTTTTCGTGATAGGAGTTAAATTTCCGCCCGCCACCTTGGTCTTTTATACCAAGCTCAGGATCAGGCCAGGTGGCCGTCTCGCGGACCCAACCAATGTAAGAGAGCCGTAGCTGCAGCCAGTCTGATCCTGAGCGGCCCGCTCGGTATATAAAGAAAAGTTAGTCGGGCCAGTTTTCAATTCTCTCGCTCCGCGCCACGAGTAACTGTGCCGCCATGCCTCCCAAAACTTCCGGAAAGGCTGCCAAGAAGGCTGGAAAGGCCCAGAAGGCCATTGCCAAGGGTGACAAGAAGAAGAAGCGCAGGAGGAAGGAAAGCTACAGCATCTACATCTACAAGGTACTGAAGCAAGTGCACCCCGACACAGGAGTCTCCTCCAAAGCTATGTCCATCATGAACTCTTTCGTGAACGACATCTTCGAGCGCATCGCTGCCGAGGCTTCCCGCCTGGCGCACTACAACAAACGCTCCACCATTACAAGTCGGGAAATCCAGACAGCTGTCCGACTCTTGCTGCCCGGTGAACTGGCCAAGCATGCCGTGTCTGAGGGCACCAAGGCTGTCACCAAGTACACCTCTTCCAAGTAAGAGGTTACTTGTGCACAACAAACACGCCATCCCACTACTACAACTTAATCGGCTCCATCGGAGCCACAGTTACATGTTAAAGAGACAGTTACCGACAGTGATATATTGAGAGGGAAATAAATAAAAAAAAATTATAATAATCTGCATTCTCTATTGGCGTAGAAACAGGACTAAATCGAAACATTATAAATAAATAAATAAATTCTGCGTGGAGTACTTTTACACCCACTGCAAAGTGACATACATGGAGTGTGTTTGGGTTTCATTTCTTGTTTGCAGCACGCCTATTTCATGTAAACAATTCATTTTATTTTATTTTATTGAATTTTCTTTTATTTTAGTTATTTATTTACTTACTTATTCTTTATATATTAATTTGTTACTAGCTCTTGTTTTTTGCCCCCACCCACCTCCCGAATTGATGACCTACTATACATTCGTGCCTGCACGACTGTTACCAACTTACCGTTAGGCGATTTGGGTAACCGAAATTAACGCTCTCCTACCACCAACCATTTCGATTGTCATGAAAATTATCTTCAGAACAGTTCTTTGGCCCTGAGAAGGGCCGAGTTATAGATGTCTGGTAGGTTTTGTTGTGCTTTTTGTTTTTCCCCAAGGAAGAGGACTTAAGCACGCTCTCCGCGGATGCGCCGGGCCAGCTGGATGTCCTTGGGCATGATGGTAACGCGCTTGGCGTGAATGGCACACAGGTTGGTGTCCTCGAAAAGACCCACCAGGTAAGCCTCAGAGGCTTCCTGCAGAGCCATGACGGCAGACGACTGGAAGCGCAGGTCAGTCTTGAAATCCTGGGCGATCTCACGCACCAGGCGCTGGAAGGGCAGCTTCCTGATGAGTAGCTCTGTGCTCTTCTGGTAACGACGGATCTCACGAAGGGCGACGGTTCCGGGCCTGTAACGATGGGGCTTCTTGACACCACCGGTGGCTGGGGCGGACTTGCGAGCTGCCTTGGTGGCAAGCTGCTTCCGTGGAGCCTTGCCTCCAGTGGACTTGCGGGCAGTCTGTTTAGTACGGGCCATCTCGACGACGAAATAGTCAATACGGGCGGCCCGGCAGGCGGGCGGGCTTATATACAGACATTCTCCACCTCAGTGGCCACCTCATTGGCCACGAGTGCCGCATGCGTCATCCGCAAGCTACGCCCCACCTCCAAGAGGGAGGGACGGCCTTGGATGAACGATACTACCGCTGCGTCCACAGCACGCCACCTACTCCCACCAAACCGTGGGCGAAGCCACACCAGGACCACCTGTAGTAGCAACCACAACAACATGACTGGACGAGGCAAAGGAGGCAAGGGACTTGGAAAGGGTGGCGCCAAGCGTCATCGTAAGGTGCTTCGTGACAACATCCAGGGTATCACCAAGCCCGCCATTCGTCGTCTAGCTCGGCGTGGAGGTGTTAAACGTATATCCGGCCTCATCTACGAGGAGACCCGCGGCGTCCTCAAGGTGTTTCTGGAGAACGTCATCCGTGACGCCGTCACCTACACCGAGCACGCAAAAAGGAAGACCGTCACCGCCATGGATGTGGTTTATGCCCTGAAACGGCAGGGCCGCACCCTTTATGGTTTTGGTGGTTAATCAACCTGATGGACGGGCGCACACCACCACCACCACCACGACAAACAAATATACGGACCTAATTTTAGGTCCACATTTAAATCGCTAAAGAGTTGGTTAGACACTGAGTAAATCGTTGAAAATATATCCAATAACATGATCCTCTCTAATTCTGGACTTGTGGTATGAGTATAGGTTGTGTGTGAACGTGTTGGAACCACTTCCTAATAATTGTCAGTCAGTCAGTCAACATTCACCTAACCTCCAGGTACCTCACCTAACTTCCTGTAGCGTCACCGAACCTCACGAAATGTAACCCAATGTAGTTTATAATCTATCCTAACATGACATAACATAACCACGCACTATATTACTTCGGTAAGAGTAATGAGTTTTAATACGCAAAGTTGCAGTTAGCATTCATTCATACATACATACATACATACATACATACATACATACATACATAACATGCTAGTGGCAGGGGGGGATTGAAGTGAATTTTAGGAGGATAGAATAGGTGCAGTGGCTAAACAGCGCTTGCGTGAGGGACTTTAAGCAGCAACTCGCCTGGATGCGGCAGGATAGAGTCAGGTCAAGCGTCCGGTGCATGTTGGGTTCCGCCATGGTTTCTCAGTGTTTGGTCGGCTTGATTGTGTGTGTGTTGTTTTCTTGTTTGGAGGAAATGTCTTGGTATTCTTCTTCTTAGCTTGAAGTTGATTTTCTTCTAACTCTTCTCCTCTTGTTGTTCGTCTTCCCCGTGTCTGCTATCATTCTGTAAAGACTCTATATATGTATGTAGGTATGAGTGAGTAACAGTTGCCGGTTACAGTGATACTTCATATTCGCTGGTGTTGTACTGTATGGCTTCGGTATTTCTTAATATACAAACGGCACCGTTAGGGGATTGAGGTATTTAAAAACCAGCCTACATTACTTATATATAGAAATAAATAATGTGGCTTGGACAATAATGACGACTACTCTCTCCTACCTAACCCAAACAAGGGCTTTTCGAAAGTATACATTGGACACAATTGACTTAGTACATACATTGGTGGTTTAACAAAAGCCCTCATTAGAGAAAGGTGAAGGAGCACACAGTGAACATACAGATTAATGTTTGCACGCATAGATCATGTAAGGTGAGGTGTTGAACACCAGACACGTAGTGTAGTAACTCCCTCACAGATGGCGTTATGAGGGGCCTGATGATGTAGCAGTTACCTCACAGATGGTGTTATGAGGAACTTCACATGATGATGCTGTAGCAAAACATTCACTACGTGGTGTCGTAGCATCTTGGGGACACCACGTGGTCCACATGACTCACTCATTCAAGTGGGTGAGGTGTGGTCCCAGGCCTCTCTATCGTGGAGTCTCAGGGGAAGTATAACCGGGTACCTGGGACCTCACTGTGTGAAGGTGGTTAGCTAGCTTGGGTAAGACTCAACTGCCGAGTTGTTTTTCACTGAGTTAAGCACTGTTCACCACTATTCATCACTGGTTCCATTCCTTTGCCAAATGAGATAGTACCTTATGGCAAGAACTTGTTGATAGTCCGGTGGGGAGGAGGGTTCAGGGGAGTGAGTTGGTATGGGCCAACATATAAATAATAATAATAATAATAATAATAATAATTAACGGTTTATTGAAAGTGCTTGGCAGCCAGAAGGCTGAAAATATACAGTTACATATTTGGGGAATGGGTTACGAATTACAAATAATATACAAGTAACATGAGTGACACAAATAAGACATATAATAACTAGCTGGGGAAAAGCTCAAACTACAGTTCATTTCAACATAGTGACAGTGCAAGGAGTCGTGTTTACTGGGAGTGAGTACACTGATTTATTACAAGTTATCGATAATTTTTACAATGGTTGGGACTGGGCTGTTCTTATAGAGATCAGTTCGTGCACGTATGGGCTGGATGCGGTTGTGGTGTCGAAGAGCAATTCTCGGACTAGGGATCTCAGGTGGTAGTAGGAGCCGGTGTCGGGGATGGTGTAGAAGCTTCTTACCAAATTTGCAGATGAGGTCGTGGTGATGGTCAGTGAGAGTCTAAAGGGTCGGTCAGTGTGTTGAGCGCTTCTTGATATGTGGAGTAGGAAGGGTAGAGAATAATCTTGCATGGCCTCTTTTGCACTTTTTCTAGGTGTTTACGTTGTGTGGCATTTAGGGAAGAAGACCAGGTGAGCTTGGGAAGTATGAATGTTGTGTAAACACTGAGGAGCTCGTGTGCAGGAACACCGAGGGACTTGAGTCGGCGTAGGAGGTGGAGACGGAAACTGGAGGAATTGATAACTTCACTGACGTGTGGTTTCTAATTTAGTTTGTTGTCTATATGTATGTGTGTGTGTGTGTGTATATACTACTGTACTTTTTAGATCCTCCTACGCAACCTAACCTATTATAGTTAAGTATAGTAGGCTATACACTATTTTGTTAGTATGTGTTATAAAATGTAATTGCATGTTATTATTATTAATATTATTATTATTAATATTATTATTATTCTTATTATTATTAGTATTATTATTATTATTATTATTATTTTTATTATTGTTATTATTATTACATACTAATATAATACTAAGTTGCCCACCAGATTTCCTCAGAGATGGGAGGAGCACATTGGCGGCGGTGTTGTTTATACTCCGCCCGATTACTGATTCCTATTCACCGAGCCAGAGCTGGCGGGCGGCGTGTTATGTGCCACGTTTTGTTTCCCATTGGGCGTACCGCTCAGCTGGGGAGTTGGAGATTTCATAAAAAGAAAGTTTGAGTGGAGAGCACACCTTTTCCTTCACATACAGTTATCTTAGACCATCTACTAGTATAATAGTTTGCACAAAAATACTCTACACTCTTTATAGGTTATTGTTATGTTGTTGTTTTTTTTTTTACTTCTCATCAGATTGTGCATTCAACTAATATACACTAATAGTGTGTTTATTATTATGTTTTATAGTATTATTTCGTAAAATATTGGGTAACACAATTATAGTCACTAGTATAGTCTATTATATTATTGGGGTTTATAGCAGTTTGTGGTCTAATAGTATCATGCTTTATGAGTGGTGTTCTATGTAGTGATGATTAGGCAATAAAATATGCTTTGGGTGTTTATAGCAGTTTGTGGTCTACTAGTATCATGCTTTATGGGTGGTGTTCTATGTAGTGATGATTAGGCCATAAAATATGCTTTTGGTTTATTGCTAACAAAATATACTTTGCTCTACCGCTGTAGTGCAAAACATGGTGAAACTTACATACACCGTTAATAAAGTATTGATGGAAGAAGAAGTAAGAGGAAGAATTGTGGAGGTAATGAACAGTGAGACAATGTATAGCCTCCGGGATGGCGGCAGCGTTTCTGTTATTAATATATAATAAGACAATAGGAAAATATGTTGTTGTCTCTACCTGTATTATTACCTTTGCGATAGCATGGTTAAATTTGGGGAGGACAGAGGAAGGAGCAGGAGGTTAGGAAGGGATTTGTAGTGGGAGAGATAGTGTCTGTGATCCTCGGATCACCACTCCTCGGATTATGTCAGTTCAAGTTTAGAAGCTCAATCAACTTTCCCTGATTACGAATTGGCAACCTTTCGATTTACAACAGGTACCTACTTACTGCTACAGTAGGTAGGTGAACAGGGACCAAGGGGGCTAGGAAGAGTGTCCAAACAACTTGCCTGTGTGATGTAGTCGTGGCCAGAATTAGGTTAGGATACAGACACATCTGGCTAGTTAGTAACGCTGTACCCATACCGGAACACTCAGCATGTAAACTTTGTGATACACCTTTAAAGCACTATATTATTGAATGTGACACTGTCAAAGACATCTTGAACTATGTCATTACTTCATTGAGGACATTACATTCTTGCTGTTTATCCCAAATTGGCTAGCCCACACACTGATTAGTCTACAATTACAATATGACTCCAATGTATGCTGCTGGTAAATGTGTACTGTCAATGAACCAGAGTGAAAATAAGGTCGCCTCCCTTGCTGCTGCTGCTGCTTCTGCGCCCTTCTAAGTCCCGTTTAAGTCCCCCACCCCAGGCCCCCGCAGTACCCCTTCACATCTACACCATTCAAAAACATTTACACTCAATTTGCACAGAGTGTTATCCTGCAAAACGTTGATGTCGTATATTTCTCTCTTTAAGTGATATCCTGTGGCTCCGAAAGGAGCCTGTTTGGTTAGGTTGTCTTGTGTGAACGAACCTTGGGTTCTTATTTCTTCTCTGTCTTCTTGGGGAGGAGCACAGCTTGGATGTTAGGAAGGACACCCCCTTGGGCAATGGTGACTCCAGACAGGAGCTTGTTCAGCTCCTCGTCATTGCGAATGGCAAGCTGAAGATGACGCGGGATAATGCGGGTCTTCTTGTTGTCGCGGGCGGCGTTACCGGCCAGCTCGAGCACTTCTGCTGCCAGGTACTCCATGACGGCTGCAAGGTACACAGGGGCACCTGCACCAACACGCTCAGCATAGTTGCCTTTACGCAAGAGACGGTGGATCCTACCCACGGGGAACTGGAGTCCGGCCCTGCTAGAACGGGACTTTGACTTGCCCTTCACCTTGCCTCCCTTGCCGCGTCCTGACATGTTGCTGCTGCTGCTTTTCGTGATAGGAGTTAAATTTCCGCCCGCCACCTTGGTCTTTTATACCAAGCTCAGGATCAGGCCAGGTGGCCGTCTCGCGGACCCAACCAATGTAAGAGAGCCGTAGCTGCAGCCAGTCTGATCCTGAGCGGCCCGCTCGGTATATAAGGAAAAGTTAGTCGGGCCAGTTTTCAATTCTCTCGCTCCGCGCCACGAGTAACTGTGCCGCCATGCCTCCCAAAACTTCCGGAAAGGCTGCCAAGAAGGCTGGAAAGGCCCAGAAGGCCATTGCCAAGGGTGACAAGAAGAAGAAGCGCAGGAGGAAGGAAAGCTACAGCATCTACATCTACAAGGTACTGAAGCAAGTGCACCCCGACACAGGAGTCTCCTCCAAAGCTATGTCCATCATGAACTCTTTCGTGAACGACATCTTCGAGCGCATCGCTGCCGAGGCTTCCCGCCTGGCGCACTACAACAAACGCTCCACCATTACAAGTCGGGAAATCCAGACAGCTGTCCGACTCTTGCTGCCCGGTGAACTGGCCAAGCATGCCGTGTCTGAGGGCACCAAGGCTGTCACCAAGTACACCTCTTCCAAGTAAGAGGTTACTTGTGCACAACAAACACGCCATCCCACTACTACAACTTAATCGGCTCCATCGGAGCCACAGTTACATGTTAAAGAGACAGTTACCGACAGTGATATATTGAGAGGGAAATAAATAAAAAAAAATTATAATAATCTGCATTCTCTATTGGCGTAGAAACAGGACTAAATCGAAACATTATAAATAAATAAATAAATTCTGCGTGGAGTACTTTTACACCCACTGCAAAGTGACATACATGGAGTGTGTTTGGGTTTCATTTCTTGTTTGCAGCACGCCTATTTCATGTAAACAATTCATTTTATTTTATTTTATTGAATTTTCTTTTATTTTAGTTATTTATTTACTTACTTATTCTTTATATATTAATTTGTTACTAGCTCTTGTTTTTTGCACCCACCCACCTCCCGAATTGATGACCTACTATACATTCGTGCCTGCACGAATGTTACCAACTTACCGTTAGGCGATTTGGGTAACCGAAATTAACGCTCTCCTACCACCAACCATTTCGATTGTCATGAAAATTATCTTCAGAACAGTTCTTTGGCCCTGAGAAGGGCCGAGTTATAGATGTCTGGTAGGTTTTGTTGTGCTTTTTGTTTTTCCCCAAGGAAGAGGACTTAAGCACGCTCTCCGCGGATGCGCCGGGCCAGCTGGATGTCCTTGGGCATGATGGTAACGCGCTTGGCGTGAATGGCACACAGGTTGGTGTCCTCGAAAAGACCCACCAGGTAAGCCTCAGAGGCTTCCTGCAGAGCCATGACGGCAGACGACTGGAAGCGCAGGTCAGTCTTGAAATCCTGGGCGATCTCACGCACCAGGCGCTGGAAGGGCAGCTTCCTGATGAGTAGCTCTGTGCTCTTCTGGTAACGACGGATCTCACGAAGGGCGACGGTTCCGGGCCTGTAACGATGGGGCTTCTTGACACCACCGGTGGCTGGGGCGGACTTGCGAGCTGCCTTGGTGGCAAGCTGCTTCCGTGGAGCCTTGCCTCCAGTGGACTTGCGGGCAGTCTGTTTAGTACGGGCCATCTCGACGACGAAATAGTCAATACGGGCGGCCCGGCAGGCGGGCGGGCTTATATACAGACATTCTCCACCTCAGTGGCCACCTCATTGGCCACGAGTGCCGCATGCGTCATCCGCAAGCTACGCCCCACCTCCAAGAGGGAGGGACGGCCTTGGATGAACGATACTACCGCTGCGTCCACAGCACGCCACCTACTCCCACCAAACCGTGGGCGAAGCCGACACTCTCTCTCCCTCACCATGAACGGATACGAGTTTGTTAACGTGGCGCGGATACGTCCGGACACGCCGACCTGCCCCAAGAAACTAAACCTCCTAGTTCTCCAGAAGTTTTTCGAAGCTAATGGGATCGTGGGGGTCACCAAGGTAGAACGCCTAAAGCTCCATGGTGACATCAAGATCACCTTCGCCGAGATGGGCATGCCCGCTCAACTCGCGGAGATCCCAGACATCAACGGCATTCCTTTTAAAATGTTTGCCTTCATGTGGGACAACTTGAAGCTGGGTGTAATCTCCCACGCCGAAATTGCCCACATGGACAAAGCAGAGCTGAGTGAGCTCCTCAAGGAGCAGCAGCTCCAAGTTGTGAAGAAGCTGTCCGACACCACTGCCCTCATCGGACACCACTCCACCCTACCCAAGGAAGCTCAACTGGCGTGGGTAACTATGCCAGTCAAGCCCTACTGCAGACCGAAACGGTGTTACAAATGCCAGCACTATGGACACACTGTAAACAAGTGTGAGGCGCAGGAAGACACCTGCTCCATGTGTGGCAGCCCTGGACACCGCTACACGGCCTGCCCCAACACAGAGAAAAAATGCGTTGCCTGTGGTGGCCCACACTCCTCCGCCGACCGGACCTGCCCCAGATGGAAGGAGGAATGCAGGGTAGCCAAGGCTCGTCTTGAGAAAAAACTGAGCTACAAAGAGGCCCTCCTTGCTGTACGCTCCCAAGAAAAGAAAAAACCAGCAGTAAAGAAAAACCAAGAAAAGAAAACTCAACAGAAGCAGCCCACCACACAGAACCAAGAACACCACGTGGCCCGTGGTGCTGAAGCCCACGCGGCCAGTGGTGCTGAAGCCCACGTGGTCAACCTCTCCCTCTCTGAATTCTTCCACACCGATGAGGACTTAAAATACGAGGAGGAAGACGAACAAGAAGACCCAAACACAAACGAATGGACAATTCAAGAGAGCAAGAAGAGAAGGAGAGAGAGAAGAAAATCGACATCAAGCTAAGAAGACCAAGACATCCCCTCCACACAAGAAACCAAAACACAATCAAGCCGACCAAGCACTGAACATCCATTGCCCAACCCAACACGCACCTGACGCCTGACCTGACGCTTGACCTGACGCTTGACCTGACGCTTGACCTGACGCTAGCCTGGCCTTGTCTTGTCGCCTCCCTGCCGCGTCCAGCCGGGTTGTTGCTGCTGCCCCCATCTTATAATCCCTCACGCAAGCGGTGTTTAGCCACTGCATCTGTTCTCTCCTCCTAAAATTCACTTCAATCCTCCCTTTATTCTTCTCCTGAACCTCCTTCCCCCCTGTCACTAGCATTTTTCGATTCGATTCGGCGAAGCCACACCAGGACCACCTGTAGTAGCAACCACAACAACATGACTGGACGAGGCAAAGGAGGCAAGGGACTTGGAAAGGGTGGCGCCAAGCGTCATCGTAAGGTGCTTCGTGACAACATCCAGGGTATCACCAAGCCCGCCATTCGTCGTCTAGCTCGGCGTGGAGGTGTTAAACGTATATCCGGCCTCATCTACGAGGAGACCCGCGGCGTCCTCAAGGTGTTTCTGGAGAACGTCATCCGTGACGCCGTCACCTACACCGAGCACGCAAAAAGGAAGACCGTCACCGCCATGGATGTGGTTTATGCCCTGAAACGGCAGGGCCGCACCCTTTATGGTTTTGGTGGTTAATCAACCTGATGGACGGGCGCACACCACCACCACCACCACGACAAACAAATATACGGACCTAATTTTAGGTCCACATTTAAATCGCTAAAGAGTTGGTTAGACACTGAGTAAATCGTTGAAAATATATCCAATAACATGATCCTCTCTAATTCTGGACTTGTGGTATGAGTATAGGTTGTGTGTGAACGTGTTGGAACCACTTCCTAATAATTGTCAGTCAGTCAGTCAACATCCACCTAACCTCCAGGTACCTCACCTAACTTCCTGTAGCGTCACCGAACCTCACGAAATGTAACCCAATGTAGTTTATAATCTATCCTAACATGACATAACATAACCACGCACTATATTACTTCGGTAAGAGTAATGAGTTTTAATACGCAAAGTTGCAGTTAGCATTCATTCATACATACATACATACATACATACATAACATGCTAGTGGCAGGGGGGATTGAAGTGAATTTTAGTGTGCCAGCAACCCTTCGCCTGGATGCGGCAGGATAGAGTCAGGTCAAGCGTCCGGTGCATGTTGGGTTCCGCCATGGTTTCTCAGTGTTTGGTCGGCTTGATTGTGTGTGTGTTGTTTTCTTGTTTGGAGGAAATGTCTTGTTATTCTTCTTCTTAGCTTGAAGTTGATTTTCTTCTAACTCTTCTCCTCTTGTTGTTCGTCTTCCCCGTGTCTGCTATCATTCTGTAAAGACTCTATATATGTATGTAGGTATGAGTGAGTAACAGTTGCCGGTTACAGTGATACTTCATATTCGCTGGTGTTGTACTGTATGGCTTCGGTATTTCTTAATATACAAACGGCACCGTTAGGGGATTGAGGTATTTAAAAACCAGCCTACATTACTTATATATAGAAATAAATAATGTGGCTTGGACAATAATGACGACTACTCTCTCCTACCTAACCCAAACAAGGGCTTTTCAAAAGTATACATTGGACACAATTGACTTAGTACATACATTGGTGGTTTAACAAAAGCCCTCATTAGAGAAAGGTGAAGGAGCACACAGTGAACATACAGATTAATGTTTGCACGCATAGATCATGTAAGGTGAGGTGTTGAACACCAGACACGTAGTGTAGTAACTCCCTCACAGATGGCGTTATGAGGGGCCTGATGATGTAGCAGTTACCTCACAGATGGTGTTATGAGGAACTTCACATGATGATGCTGTAGCAAAACATTCACTACGTGGTGTCGTAGCATCTTGGGGACACCACGTGGTCCACATGACTCACTCATTCAAGTGGGTGAGGTGTGGTCCCAGGCCTCTCTATCGTGGAGTCTCAGGGGAAGTATAACCGGGTACCTGGGACCTCACTGTGTGAAGGTGGTTAGCTAGCTTGGGTAAGACTCAACTGCCGAGTTGTTTTTCACTGAGTTAAGCACTGTTCACCACTATTCATCACTGGTTCCATTCCTTTGCCAAATGAGGTAGTACCTTATGGCAAGAACTTGTTGATAGTCCGGTGGGGAGGAGGGTTCAGGGGAGTGAGTTGGTATGGGCCAACATATAAATAATAATAATAATAATAATAATAATAATTAACGGTTTATTGAAAGTGCTTGGCAGCCAGAAGGCTGAAAATATACAGTTACATATTTGGGGAATGGGTTACGAATTACAAATAATATAAAAGTAACATGAGTGACACAAATAAGACATATAATAACTAGCTGGGGAAAAGCTCAAACTACAGTTCATTTCAACATAGTGACAGTGCAAGGAGTAGTGTTTACTGGGAGTGAGTACACTGATTTATTACAAGTTATCGATAATTTTTACAATGGTTGGGACTGGGCTGTTCTTATAGAGATCAGTTCGTGCACGTATGAGCTGGATGCGGTTGTGGTGTCGAAGAGCAATTCTCGGACTAGGGATCTCAGGTGGTAGTAGGAGCCGGTGTCGGGGATGGTGTAGAAGCTTCTTACCAAATTTGCAGATGAGGTCGTGGTGATGGTCAGTGAGAGTCTAAAGGGTCGGTCAGTGTGTTGAGCGCTTCTTGATATGTGGAGTAGGAAGGGTAGAGAATAATCTTGCATGGCCTCTTTTGCACTTTTTCTAGGTGTTTACGTTGTGTGGCATTTAGGGAAGAAGACCAGGTGAGCTTGGGAAGTATGAATGTTGTGTAAACACTGAGGAGCTCGTGTGCAGGACCACCGAGGGACTTGAGTCGGCGTAGGAGGTGGAGACGGAAACTGGAGGATTTGATAACTTCACTGACGTGTGGTTTCTAATTTAGTTTGTTGTCTATATGTATGTGTGTGTGTGTGTGTGTGTGTGTGTGTGTATACTACTGTACTTTTTAGATCCTCCTACGCAACCTAACCTATTATAGTTAAGTATAGTAGGCTATACACTATTTTGTTAGTATGTGTTATAAAATGTAATTGCATGTTATTATTATTAATATTATTATTATTAATATTATTATTATTCTTATTATTATTAGTATTATTATTATTATTATTATTATTTTTATTATTGTTATTATTATTACATACTAATATAATACTAAGTTGCCCACCAGATTTCCTCAGAGATGGGAGGAGCACATTGGCGGCGGTGTTGTTTATAATCCGCCCGATTACTGATTCCTATTCACCGAGCCAGAGCTGGCGGGCGGCGTGTTATGTGCCACGTTTTGTTTCCCATTGGGCGTACCGCTCAGCTGGGGAGTTGGAGATTTCATAAAAA
>NW_024756655.1:0-14547 GCF_018991925.1 Homarus americanus | reverse complement strand
CAGCTGATAAGTCACGTGTACGCCTGTATGGTGTTGTCAACTTAGCTGTCAAATATTTGATTGATAAGGGGGTAGAAGTTGATGAAGTGTTTTGACCAAGTTAATAACCTGAAGCAGTTTGTGGAAAATTACAAGAGTGGTGAAAAATTTAGTAATCTGCCAACACATAAAAAGTGGACCAGATACTTTGAAAAATCAAAGAACATTGAATGCCACTCAGAATTGCTAAGAATTGCACAATTCTTCTTTGCTATATCATCTCACAATGCAAATGTAGAAAGAGTTTTTTCACTGATGCAAAGTCAATGGACAAAGGAAAGAAACAAATTGAGTATTGAAACAATGAAAGGCATTCTGACTGTACAGTACAACTTCCGAGAAACATCTTGCAGTGACTTCTATACCTTTCTAAAGAGCAATCAGCCAATACTGAAAAAGATCCGATCTACAGAAAAGTATGCATGGGCACATCAAGTCACACATACAGTGGGGGAAGAAGACTGCAGCTAAGGGAATGAAGATATTCAGCCTTAAGCAAAGGTTTTTTTTTTTTTTTTTAAGATTTCTATACCATGTATGTTAGTATTAGCCTGTGTGTGCCGTATGGGGGGATATCTTCGGGAGCGTCCTCTTTTTTTAATATTCAGATATGGCAACCCTATCTTATGGGGAAAATTGATCCGCTTAACATTGTTTCAAATAACGTCACGTTTTCAGGAACGTAACCCCGACGTTAAGCAAGGACTTACTGTAATACTGTACATGGTGTACAAACAACATATACACTATTATACAGTACAGTAAATTTGAATTATTGAAATTTAGATTCTTAAAATTCTTTGTTGTGGCAATAATGCACTCATCAGTGAAGACTTACTTCAGCTTTAGCCAGTCTGAGAACACTGGATCCTCTGAGAATGACTCGGCCTACAACTCCAGGCTTAAGTGTCTTTCCTCCAAGATCAAGTCTTCGCCATAGCGTTTCGTCAAATGCTAATCTCTTCCATCTTCTATTTACTTGGGCACACCTAGCCAACATGAACTTTGGAAGCCATCGGAAAACTGACAAAATCAACTCATCTGACATTCGATTAAATTTATCTGGAAAAAATAAAATTATAATCTTTAAAAAAAATAATATCTTATAGAAATGAAGAACTGCTATACACAGGATGCTATTGATTAACATGAGTTGCATATTGATCCAAAAATGAAGGAAAATTAGAACATGAGGAAGGAAAAGGCATGTAAAGGACAAGGGTGGAAAAAATACAAAGATAGGAAAATACATAAAAAATAGCTTACAAAGTATTACACTGTACAAAGAGAGTCTGACTACATAATCATATGTACAAACATTAAAATCACAAAACATTAATTCTGATTTTCCAAAAGGTAGAACTGAATAATTTTATATAAAAGTTGATAGGTATTAAAAAAAAAATCTAAGAGCACTACAAATTACTTGTAAACAGAAGATTGAAGATTGTTTGATGCATTTGGGTTTGTGGCTGTACTTACCATCCCCTCCAATAGCATCTAATCTTCTACGTTTATAAACAAAAAATTCTTCTTCATTTCCAGAGTCATCAGGAAGAAAGGTTCCATGACTAAGTACATTCTGATTAGTTTGTTGTAGCACCTGCAATGAAAGACAAAATTAACAAAATCCCCAGCACATTCCTGAAATTTAAAGACAATTAAATCAAACAACACTGCAACCACAAAATAAAGTTCCACAAAATTACTCAAATACTAAGTGTAGATCATAAATATTAACCCTTTAACTTTGATCAGGGTTCCTGGGAGATCCTCAGACGAGAGAATTTGCAATTTCCAAGAATGAAAATAATTATAATACTTTATACAGTATCTACAGAAATAACTTTAAATGAATACTGTATTCTAGGCACAATACTGTAATTACCTATATTAACTCAATTACTGTACAGTATTATGTTTTCAATAAAGTTATATTGATTGTTGTTGGTGCAGTCATAAACATAGTTAATAAAAAATAGTTACACACCATTTAAATATCAATAAAATATGTAAAGAAATACAGTATACAGTAATATATATATATACAGTGACCCCTCTGTTAACGAACTCAATCAGTTCCAGAAGGTCGTTCGTTAACCGAAACGTTCGTTAACCGAAACCATTGTTTCAATGGGTTTTTGGGTAATTGGTTCCAGCTCACCGAAAATTTCCTAAATTCAACAAAAGTGGTAGAAAAGTTCACTTACTTTGAGGTGTGTATGTAGAAGGCTCCTGGATGATGATGATGATGATGATGATGATGATGATGATGATGATGATGATGATGATGATGATGATGATGATGATGATGATGATGATGATGATGATGATGATGATGGGATTTAGAATGGGAGTGAAGGAGAAGGAAGAAGAGAAGGCATTGGGGTGGAAGAGAAGTCACCCCATGGCGCCATTTCACCCATAAAATTTTAGCTCTCTGGTGTAATTCAAGATTATTTTCTTTAAATCAACACTGCACTGCATTATATATTGTCAATATGTAAAATATATTTCAAAATGACCAATAATTTGCTTGGAAACACAGAAAAAAGCGTTTAGTTGAAGAGAGTCTCAAGCAAGATGTTACCTCCAGTGAAAACAGAGAGAGACTAACGCCTGTTTGTTGTGTTAAGAGGCTGGATGCCGCACATTAAACTAGTCATTTTACCTTCAATTATGTTCAATAATTGTTAAAATGACTAAAAAATTGAATATTAAACTTTTAAAATTATTGAATAGTATAAACTTCTTGATATTTACTAAAATAGTAAGGAATTTAAGCCCTAGAACCGATTAATGTATTGGCAGACTGATACTAAAGCTGGTTGCCCGGTCAGTGCAAGCGAAAACATGTTGAGGTCGGTTCGTAAGAACTTCGTTAACCGAATTTTTTTTCGTTAACCGAATAGAAGATCCTTATGGAAGGCAGTTCGTTAATCGAAATTACGTTAACCGAGGTGTTCGTTAAACGAGGGGTCACTGTATATATATATATATATATATATATATATATATATATATATATATATATATATATATATATATATATATATATATATATATATATATATATATATATATATATATATATATATATATATTCTAATTAGTAGACAAGCAAAGGTTTTAGTTTTAGTCCCCAACACCACAGTAAGGTCATCCTCTCCTTGGCAGCTTTATGCCCTGGTGCTGTTTTTTCATGTTCTGAAAGGTACGTGAGTTCAGGCATCCTTTTTCAAAATAAACCAGTCTTATCAAAATTATAAACTTGCTCAGCACAATAATCCCCCCTTAAATTATTTTAGCTAAAGCAGCAGGGAATTCACTTGCTGCACCATCATTACCATCTTCAGTTTCACCCCAATAAAGCCTCTGTCACTCCTACAAATGCCCATCTCTACATGCAAGCCAGCCCCAGGTTTCAATGTAAGTGTCAAACTTTAATTTTTAGTTTTCTTTACTGTATTTTGTCATTCAATTTCTTCTTTTCCCTTAAATTAAGTGATTCAAGATGCATAAAAGGACTTGGGCTATGATATAGTGAACATGCGGTATGTGTTCTGACTTAAGTACATTTCCAACATAAGAACGTCCACAGGAACGGAACTCATTTGTAACCCGTGTGTGTGCGCATGCGTGCGTGTGTGTGTGTGTGTTATTTTTGGGGGGATTAGCCCACCAGGGCACAGGTCAATGACCCACATCAGGACCTGGGGGCAAAATTATAATAATAATAATAATAATAATAATAATAATAATAATAATAATAATAATAATAATAATAATAATAATAATAATAATAAATAAATACAAAATTTTTTAAAAAGATTAATACTGTAGTGCAAAACGATGTCTATACAGTATATTGTATTGTCAAATTAAGAGAAACAATTGAAACCCTGCAATTGTGTGTAAATGGGGCAGAAAGTCAGATCAGCAACCTGGGACTTGGTCACAATTTTTGTTTGCCATATGGCAACAAAACAAACTATGGCCACAAGGGTTCTGCAGAGATGTGGAAGCCCTCGGAGCCTCAGTGGGAATAACATAAAAAATGATTAGTTTAAATGTGGTGAACAAATAAAAAATGCAAACCTCTTGTAATTGCCAGGTACTGAAAAAATGCAGACCCAGCATTAACTGATGTCAAAGTTTTAAAATTAAAATGTACAGAAGTTGAAGGTTAGTGGGCAAATCTTAATTCTGGTTAATCAACTGGCAAATGAATCTAAAAAAGTGTATGTGGCTCTAAAGTTACAGCTAAAATCAGACCTTTGGAGGAGGTGGAGGTTTGTCTTCATTAACTTGTGTGACAGGTGGTGTAGGTGTGGGTCCTCCTATACTCTCCTCATCTTGAAGTATTGACAAACCCATGTCTGCCAGCAGTGGAGGGTTTGTGCTAACATCACCACCCAAACTCCATCTTGTGCACTTCATGTTACTGTTGCTATTCTCCTTATCATAACTGCGCTTTCTGTAATGAATATATGATGATGTTGTAGATTACACTAAAGAGCTGATAATACAAAATATACAATAATTGCCAGTACTTTTTTTTAGCTATACTGTGCAGTGAAACCCCCATATAACGGACTTCTCTCTCCTGTACTTAAATTCATAAGATGATAGTTTTACATATGATGGATCCTTGAACTAACAGACTCTCTTCTCCATATAATCCATTAAATGGAGGTTTCATATTTAATGGACCTTCTACTTACTGGACATTCCCCTACATATACTGTAGTTTGTTAAATAGAAGTTTTACTGTACTATACTTAAACAGGATAGGGTAAACATAGGTCTCAGATAAAACTGGGGTTAATTTCTCGCAATACAGTAGGGTCGGGATATATCGCGATAGGGTCCAACGATGTTCGCTATATACTAAATCGCGATACAGTATATAATTACTGTACATGTAATCATTGGGGAAAAATAGGGTTAGGTTTTGGAGGCCAAAAAAGTGACTAAACTTGACTTAACGAGTTCATTTTCTTACTAACTAAAGCACCATTGAACACTAGACTCGGGAACAACAGGCTATTTCAATATCAAGGAACACCAGACTCGGCAACTGACACACCATCCTGGGAACACCAGACTCGGCAGCTGACGCCACACTGCTACCCTCACTTGACAATCCCACACCTACATAAACGAACACCAATAATATTAGTTACAGTATTAAATCTTTTCCACTAAGCTTTCCATTATCTTCACTTCACTTTTCAAGTCACTAGCAACCTGTTAAACACTCACCTCATAATCTGCAGCAGAATCGGCTGCTTTCTCGTCACTCACTCAGAAAGACTGAGCGGGCGAGCGTGAGCAGCCACGGTGGCTCTTCTGGTGAGCAAATAACATATTTGTTTGCCACGCGATACATTTGAAATATTTCCTGCCCGATTTCCCTCGCGAAATAAAACAAATTATCGCTATATGTAGGAAAATGTCAATAATTTTGGTAGCCACGATATAAAAAATCGTAATATAAAGTCACAATATATCCCGACCCTCCTGTACCTAAACCACTTGTCAATCAGTCTCAACCAGTGTGTGCCAAAAAATGGCTGTTTTCACCCCTTTGAGGAGAGTAATATTCTAGCTACAATGATTGACCAAAACAATTAAAATAATAAAAATAATTTTCCAACATTGAAAATGGCATAGAACAAATCAATTACCCTTTTAAGTAAAATTAGAACAAAACAATAAAATAAAAAACTAAACTACGGTATACAGATAGTATTTGCAAGAAGTTAAAGGGTTACAGAGGACCGTTCTAGGAGAAAGTTAATTATGATAATATAAGCATCTTTGAATGATGATTTTAATGAAAAGGCAGAAAAGAAACACCAAAAGTAAGAACATATGAGTTGAGCAACAGAAATGAAATAATCATCAAAGACATGGGGTCGATTATGAATTGAATTGGAATTGGTTATAAAATCCATAAATTGGAATTGAAAAAATACAAAATTAAAATGAATTGAATTGAATTGGAATTGATATCAATGAATTGATATGAATTGATAAAATAATATATTACACTGTCATGACTACGACAATAAAGTGAAAGACATTCGCGACCTTCTGACTGTGAAATACAATATGGCAGGCAGTGTTGATCCTACAACAACAGACACTTCCCCTGCTGAACCACCACCGATGAAGCGGAACAAGTTCTTTGCCCTGGCCAACCGGTCTTCTACACCAAGACCAACTCCATCAGAAACTGAGGTCTCACTCTACCTCAACCAGCCATGTCTACAGGAAGATGGTGATCCCCTTGGCTACTGGAAGGCCAAGCAACCTGAGTTTCCTGCCCTCACCAGGCTTGCAGCAAAGTACCTGGCCATTCCTGCTACATCGGCTCCTGTGGAACGAGCATGCTGACCATTACACCACAGGTCACCGTTACTATCAACAAGCATGGAGACCATACCTTCAGATAGACATAACATCCCTAGACAAAGTAAAACACACAGTGACTAAGATGATTCCTGATACATATCATCTCAATTATCCAAGTTGACTGAGAGCCTTAGGACTAGCAACTCTTCAGACAATAGGGTGGATCTCAAAAGGGCATCCAAAATCTTGAAGTGGATGGAAAACGTAAACTCGGACCATTTTTTTCGTGATGTCATGCACCATCAACTTCTAACTTGCCAAGATATCATGCAGGACAAATACTAATAATAGCCGGTCTTACTCTTATGTTTATCAAAAGTGCCAGTTCTTCTAAAGAATTCACAAGCACTCAAAACACAACTTGAGAATGAAAAGAAATATATACTGTACTACAATAAAAGCTCACAAAGTGACAGTTCAGCTTCTTACATTCATGTGCTGTACCTTTACATTTTAATATACTGTACTTGCTAAACCATGTAATTCTCAATCACTGTACCCTTTTCAGGAACATACTTTCACAAAAAAAAGAAAGGTTTTAAGTTGTTTCTTAAAGGCCTTCACAGAAGTCAGCTGCTTCATGGAAGCAGGCAACTGATTGTACAATCTAGGTACTAAATAGGAAAAAGACCGGGCAACAAAAGAACATTCCTGTCCTGCTCTAGGCTCCTCTAGGCAAAATTATTTCAGAACTTGTAGTCAGAGGATTTAGTAGATTTGACAAATACTTAAAATCACCAAACATAAGTGCCTTAAAAGTCATTAGGAAAATTTTGAACTCTATCCTAGCTTTAATTGGAAGCCAATGTAATTTAATCAAGAATAGGGTAGTGGGAGTCCTCGGTGGGAGAGCAAAAATACCTGTAGGCCTGGCAATCCTGTTCAATGCTGTTTGAACTTTTTTCAGTAGATAATTAGGTAGGCAGACCCATAAAGTGTTATAATAGTTAACCCAAGGCAAAATAAGTGAATGTAATAGTGTCACAAGATACAGTCTATCCAAAAAATGTTTACTGTAACAACATATACAGTATATTTTGAATATGAAAGTTGCAACTCTTAACTACTGAATTTACATGCTCATTAAAATTCAGTTTTAAGTCAAAGTACACTCCAAGATTACAAACAGAATTGACAGGAATGTGTTGTACTTCACCAAAGTTTAAAGAGCCAAAATCATCTGAACTGTCTTCCCTCTTATTTCCTTGGGTGATGATAACACTGGTCAACATAAAAAAAAATTCTCATGGTTCTGGATCAAAACAGTCTGATTCTAGTGTAATTGTATGTGCTGAACTCAATTATGACATTCGTATAGCTGTATCAGGCTCAGTTTTCCAGAACCAGCATATCTATATATTTAGTGTACCATGCTATTCATACAGTAATTTATATGCTCATTGGCTCCACTTATGCAATTATTTTGTCCTGATTTGTGCTTTTTGTTTGTTTCAGTTTGCTGATTCATGATATTGCATATCTACACCTGCATGATTTGTAATTACTCTGAAATTAACAAAACATGGAACGTCGCAAGTGTGTGAACGGTGCTGACAGTTTTTGCTACATATGTGGTGCCTTCACTCCTGGTAGCCTCAAGAAACCAATCACAAAAGCTGTTCGACTGAACTACAAAAGTTACTTCAAATGTCATTTGGGTGACCAAGACAAGAAATGGGCACCTCATGTAGCCTGTAAGTCTTGTGTTAACCACCTGAGCGAGTGGATGTGTGGTAAACGAAGTTCAGGAATGCCGTTTGCTGTACCAATGATATGGTGTGAACCTAAAGACCACAGTAGTGACTGCTACTTCTGTCTCACAAATATTAAGGGAATGAAAATCAAGACACGAGGCAAGGTACAGTACCCCAATATTGCTTCTGCAATCCGACCAGTACCGCACAGTGCTGAACTTCCAGTCCCAAATCCACCGACTGAACAAGAATTGAGTGATTCCGATTCTACCTCTACCTCAATGGAAAACGACTACCAGGATGACTCTGAAAATACCAGGCCTAAACTATTTACTCAAGAAGCGCTTCATGATCTCATCAGGGACCTAAACTTGTCAAAAGAAAAGGCTGAAGTTTTGGGATCCAGACTAAAGCAGCGTAACCTGCTAGAAGATGGAGTGCATATCACTACAGCGCGTTACCGACATAGACAGCTGTCTGCATTTTTCAAGATGGCAAACAACCTTTGTTATTGCGAGGATGCAGTATCTCTCATGCAACAACTCTGCAAGTCTGAAACATACAAGACAGAGGATTGGAGGCTGTTTATAGACTCAGGAAAAGACTCTCTGAAAGCTGTTCTTTTACACAATGGCAATCGGCTTCCATCTGTCCCAATAGCACACGCAACAAAAATGACTGAGAGCTATGAAACAATGAAAATTCTGTTGGCCGCTATAGAGTATGAGAAACACCAGTGGAAGATATGTGGCGATCTCAAAGTCATCAGTTTACTACTGGGCCTTCAGAGTGGCTACACAAAGCACATGTGCTTTTTGTGCTTGTGGAACAGCAGAGCTGATGCAGAGCACATGTGAGAAAGGATTGGCCGACAAGACCAAGAGATGCGCCTGGAAGGTTTAACTGTGCTCACAATCCGCTTGTAGATCCAGAAAAGATATTTTTGCCTCCACTGCATCTAAAGCTCGGTTTGGCTAAAAATTTCATCAAAGCTATGGATCAATTCGGTGCTGGGACTCTATACTTATCTCAGAAACTAGGTGGTGTGGTTTCCGAAGCCAAGTTGAAAGCAGGTGTCTTGAATGGACCACAAATTCGTATACTAGTTAATGATAGCGAATTCACCAAAACATTGAACCCACTGGAGAAAAAAGCATGGGAATCATTTGTCAATGTGTCAAAGAATTTTCTTGGAAACTATCGTGCTGACAACTACAAAGAAATCGTAACAACCATGCTTCAGAATTATCATGCATTGGGAGCAAGGATGTCCTTGAAATTGCATTTTTTCCACTCTCATATTGAATTTTTCCCAGGTAACCTTGGAGACGTTAGTGATGAACACGGCGAAAGATTTCATCAAGATATCGCCATAATGGAGAGCAGATATCAGGGACAATTCAGTCCTAACATGATGGGCGACTATTGCTGGACACTGCAACGAGAAGAGAGCAAGCTGTACAAGAGAAAGAGTAAAGTTCAGAAGCACTTTTAGAACTTCATATTTTGTCATTATAAAGGATTTGAACTTATGTTTTTTGGTACAATTTTTATGAGCTTATCTGTGATAGGTTTAAAATTGTATCTTGCATGACGCGATAATGTTACTATATTTACTATTTTTTTTATTCTTTAAGAAAGTAGGTCTGATGGTAGAATGAAACATCCAATTAATATTCATAAATATGAAATTAGTCATGAAAGCACAGTCACATGAGATAATCTCATCTTTTGCACGACACGTGATGGAATATTAAATATTTGTACCTATTGATTTTTTTATAAAACCTGGTCTGATAGAACAAAACAAATATCAGATTCGAATTCAGCAATATGAAATTAGTTGTGTGAGCATGATCTCATATGTGAACCATTTTGGCTGTTGACCAGTGCTATTAGTTACGTTAACACGGATAAATAATTTTAAACAAGTATTTTCTTTGGTTCTAAACCTATCCATGCATTTGTTTTAGTTACGAACACAATTGAATATACTGTATATACAATATCAAATTACTTTACAATAGACAATCTTTAATGCGAAAATGTTTGAATGCAACTGCAAAAGATGTGGTGGCAAGTTTAACACACGTCTATGGTCAATGGATATTGAAAAGGTCATCAATAACTTAATTTCGACATCTATATATATATATATATATATATATATATATATATATATATATATATATATATATATATATATATATATATATATATATATATATATATATATATATATATATATATATATATATATATATGTGTGTGTGTGTGTGTGTGTGTGTGTAACTGGTCGGAAATTCTCACACTAGTTATTGTTTTTCTTTTTTTAGTTATAGTGGATGGTAATGCGGTGGAAGCGCCCCTCAGAGATTACAGAACCAGCACAAACACAATTAATAAAAGTATTTTTCGTGACTGTGGAATAGCTAGTACCTGTTGTAATGGTCATGATAAGAGCTAACCTGAAAACCTTAAGGATTCATATTACGCTCAAACGTCCACAAAACCTTCCGAGTCCCCCAGTGGAAACGTCCCCCGTTTTCTCTGTTTCCCCCGCCTTTGTCTATGGGAGCAGACGCTGTATGCTGGGACCTGTTGCCATCCATTCCTTTGTAATCAATTTAATTTTGCTTTCGATAGCTGAGTCAGAGCATTGTTAGTGAAGCTAATAGTAGAGAATGAAAATGAGTTCATAGTCTCAATTTCAACGTCAGAGGGTACCGTAAATTAATTCATTGGAATAGGAGTAGCTGGACTCCCTGGTCTGGTTTGAGTGAGGGCACGCGGGCATTTTAACCGTTAGTAAGTGCCCGTCCCTTCATCCATACAGGTCCCTAACGCAGCCTAGGCCGTGTCTGTAGGGTGGATGTTGTATCCACTATGTCTGGGGACATGTCCGAGGTCCAGTAGGATCAGTTACCTTCGTGAGACCCGGCCGTCAGACACTTCAGACCACCTATAGCCCCCATAGCTGGCTCGTCTGGCCCTAACGCTCGGTCCACGAGGTGACCCTGGACCACCAAGCCACACACCACTACCAGCCCCCATCATTGGTGGATGAATGTCTACCTCAGTAGGGCTATATTTGTGTGGTGGAATTAACCCACTGGGATCTCCAGAGTTCGTCGGATAGTACTCCATGGTGGCTGGACCCCATGGCTGTTGCTTGAGTATCACTCCTGACGACTGAGTGTTGTAGTGGCAGTTGCCTAGTATTTATGGTGCTAAGTGACTATCATAGTTGTGTTATTGAGTATGTCCACCCCGTAGGGTTGGAAGGGTATTGAATATGTCCACCCAGTAATGGTGTGAGTATGTTGAGCCTGAGGGCCTAGTAATAGATTTCGTCTGTTAGTACAAACCAATTCTTTCTTCTAATTTCATATTCATGTTTAAATAAACTTTGTATTTGTATAATTGTGTATATTATTTACCTACAGTATTTACCGTTATTTCTTCCCTATTGCTTGATACTATCATTACACCTACCCACGAGCCTCCTATCGTCACGCTACCAATGGTGATATATAAGAGTAAAAGGAATTGTTACTGGCACACAGGCCCTCATGAAGGGTGGCAGCTCAAGCCCTCATAAATGGTGGCAGCTATGGTGATGTAATGAACATAGTATCGAGTTGGGAGGAATGACTGTGATACTGTAGTTTAACTGAGTTATAACCATTTCTCTGTACGGGTATTTAATAATCATTCCACTGTAACTAATGAGTATTTCAGATTGCTAATGATTTTGTTCCATATTTTTCCGAGGTACAGCTTTTTGTGGTGGTTTGCAGAGAGAGTGAAATAAGTTCAAAGAAATACCTTGGAGTTAGGTTAGAAAAGTCTTGTTTAAAGTAAAAGGAAACCTGCAACAATAACTTGTAGAGTGTGAATAAGGTTCATTAATATTGGAAGAATTTTGATATGTAACAATCTGCCCAAATTTTTTTTTCTGTTGTTAACTCAGTATTACTTACAGACAGTGAATACATGTTTGGGCCGTGGCACTAGTTGTGAAATGTTCCATCGTGGGAGTGCCCAGTGTTTTAATTCTGAGTGCTAACAGAAGCATTGCACTATATGCAAAGGTTAAGTGGATGCTAATTCTGTACTTGTCATATTCTTTAGTTATGTGTTAGGTAGGATATATATTCCATTTACTTAATATCTCGGGGCATTTTACAGTTCCTACTATTAATATTCCTATGTATACGCTATAATTTTAAAGTTATTTTAACCAGGTGCTAACGGGTCATTATTTTGTGTAACGTATGTTATGTGAACTCTAATGCCAGTATACTTTCAGAATACAGTATTATATATGTGAGGACCTTATGGTGATACGGTATATGGAAAATGTTATACAAGTGTATGGACCCAGAATTGTGAGTACGGAAATTCGTGAAGTGTTCACGCAGTGTTGCACCATACTGAGTCTGTGAATGGCAAAGTGTCTAAGTGAATTTTGATGCCATAATATTATCTTTGGGGAGATTAATAATCTGAACAGTAGTTTGAATAGTTGATGCATGGAGTGTTAGTCGTATTGCAGAAAATCAGTACCAGTCCTTGGGTCTTGAGTGAGCACTGTGCATGTATCGTATTTAAAGTGGGTTATAGTATTGATTTGTTGTAACACAATGGCAGATGCTAACGCAAATAAGGGGACCATGACGGCCAAAGCCGCTGTTGATTTAGCAACAGAAGTCCAAGCTCTTCGGGCTAAACTCGCTGAGTCTATGGATACGATAAGGAGACAACAAGCTTTGCTTGATGAACGGAGGGAAGAACCGGCTGTACCTACTCGTCCTGCCGTGGTTCCACTTTTGCCCCCCCCTGCCATGGTTCCACTTGTACCTCCTCCGGCCGTGGTTCCACTTGTACCTCCTCCTGCCGTGGTTCCACTTGTACCCCCTCCTGCCGTGGTTCCACTTTTGCCCCCCACTAACGATATACCCAGCCGACCTCCTGGTCCCCATTACCACCAATACGTTCCGAGGCTGTCCTTGGACGACCTCGTTGGTCTTAACACAGACAACATCTTAACTAAATTCTGTAAGAGAGTAGAATATTGCGCAGTTAGCTCACGGGATAGATGGTATGTAGCTACCGACCGCATGGACCAGCAGATTGAAGACATGGTCCAAGTAGAACTCGGCACCGATGAGGAAAATTGGGATAAACTTAAAGCCACCTTGCGGAAGTTGTTTGTGAAACCAATCCCTCTGGAAGTTGCCTGGCAGGAATTTGCGAGGTTAGAGTACCATTTGGAAGATGATCCCCGGCGCTTTTTGGGCCAAGTTAAATCAGTTCTCACAACCATTTTCCGCCGGTATGGGCCCAGGGAAGGTGAAGAACAAACTTTGAAAGATAAATTGTACCAGAAACTGCCAGAACAGTTGAAAGAGGAGTTGATATCCTATTATTCCCCTTGTTGTCCAGTAGACACGATGGCCGAACAATTGGAGAAACTCCGACATATCTATCTGCGAAGTAACAGAACTGGGTATCCTGGTATCCGCCCAGTTCACAAGCATGCGACCCAAGAACTTCCCATAAGTGAAAGAGCCAGTCGGGCCGAAGGTAACGTAACAGGAGCAGCTTGGGGTACCAGTAGTAAGCGAGATCAACACGCGGTAGCCTTATTTGAAAGTCCTCGTAAAAGGTTAGTTGGAAAGCGACAGGGACCTTACTGTCCATATTGCCGAACACCGAATCTGTCCATATTGCCGAACACCGAATCATGATACTTCTACTTGCCCTTTAAATCCACCCCCACGTTCATGTTGGGATTGCTTGGAAGTAGGATGTCGGAGAAACAGTCAACGCTGCCCCGGACGCGCCAACCGTCGGCACTATCCAAAATATTGACATAAGCGGGTTCCTTCCAATGTGTCTCCTTGCATTTGGTTTACTGTAAATGAACGTGTCTGTCTTGCTTTAATAGATACAGGTAGTGAAGCCACCTTAATTCAGGAGAGCCTAGTAAAAACTTTGAATTTGCAACCCATCAAACCTTGTAAAGATAGATACCAGGGTGTTACGGGAGATGAGCTAAAAATTAAAGGTAAAGTAGTCATAACAGTACAAGTAACCCCCCAGTTGCAAGTCAGACACCATGCTATTGTGGTGGATGATAAGTACTTTAATGCAGAATTGCTATTTGGAGCAGATCTCCTTGGTAGATTTAGAGTAACCTGGGAACGTAAAAGGAAACTTTTCATTTGGGCAGGCCAGTCACATGAATATGGGAAAGTAGTAATGAGAGATCACATGCAAGGAATCAAATGCGTCAATAGATTGTCATTAAAGCCCGATGTACCTTGTCCACTACAGTTGAAGAGTCTCCATATTGATAGAAGACTATCGTACGAGGCCACCATGCACC
>NW_024756654.1:0-8490 GCF_018991925.1 Homarus americanus | reverse complement strand
GTGTCCATGTCATGTTCGTAATTAATAAAGAGTTGTAACGAAGCAGTGTTTGAGAAGTCGCCTTTAAGAACGTAATAGATGTGTATTGACGTGTAAGACACGACCAGTGTACGATAAGAGTAAATAACTATCACGGCCACGCTACCAAAGTCTTCCTCTCTTTATACTCTTATACTATCAATATTCTACCTATATGTAATCTTCTTCTTGTGAATATTTCGTAACATTACAATGGCGGCAGCGTACTATGTGTAACCCACGCCTTCCTTGTCCCTTGTTATAGGTGACAGCGAACTATACGTAATTCACGCTTCCCTCGTCCCTTGTTATTGGTAACAGTGTACTTAACGTAAACCCATGCCCTCCCTCATTTTAGCCATAACACCTGACTCGTTGTTTGAGTATTGTTCGAAAGTGCGTGATAAGGAGTTCATGCAAGATATAGTTTCATTATATTGGCGGCAGCGTACTATATGTAACTCACGCCCTCATTGTCTCTTGTTATAGGTGACAGCGAACTATATATGTAATTCACGCCTCCCTCGCTTAGTTATTATAATGGTAGCAGCGAACTTAACGTAAACTCACGCCTTCCCTCGGTTAGCCATAACACCTGGCTCGTTTCATCCTTCATTTGTTTCAGTCTAAGTTTGTCTACAATTGTGTAATAAGTAATTCCCGTGTCGTAGCGTGAAAAGTGGCCTAGTGTGTCACCGCTACAGCTCAAGTAAATGTCTCTCGTCGTGGTATGCGCGAATTTTTTTTTTCTAGAAATATGTTCAGTCCTTAATATAATTTCTCAGTGTTCCCCGCGTTCTGTGAAGTTCTCAGTATCCCAAGTGCATTTTAATTGTCGGTCAGTGTTAAATGTACCCATTGTGTTTTAGTTATGAAAGCGGTGTCTGTACTAACTGTTATAACTTAACATGTCTTTTAACCTACATCCTCCTCCCTGTCCTAACCCTCACCTCACCCTCCGTACCCATCCGTTCCCGCCTCGCTCCGCCCTGCCCTGCCCTGCCCTACCCCGCTCCGCTCCGCCCCGCTCCGCTCCGCCCCGCCCCGCCCCGCAAAGCCCCGGCCTGGCCCGATCAACCACGCCCCGGCTCCCCCCACCTCACCCGCCACGCCTCGCCCCACCCCGCCCCGCGCCGCGCCGCGCCGGCCTGGCCAGCCGCGCCCCGCAGCCGCGCCCCGCCTCGCCTCCCCTAGGTCGCTGTGACCACCAATCCCCATATGTTTTGTCCCGTGAGTTATGCTTTGAAATCGGTGGTTAGTGTTACTTAATATTGCGATAATTACAGAGCTTCACTCAGTGTGTTTTTATGCTAGTATGATTTGTAATGTACTCTTTGACGCGTAGTGATAAATAATATTCAATGTAGTGAGCAGAGCTTCACTCCCCGACCCAGCCTAATGAGAAAATTGTCGTGACGGAAATAATAGTTACCAAACATTGACGTAACTTATAAAGTAAATATTTGTTTTTTTTTGCGAATGCACTTCCAACTAATCCATCATCCCTTTAGGATTGTTTCTGTCAAATGTCACACACAGTACCGCCCCATGGCTAGCCGGAATCCGTCCACAGCACATATACGAAGAGAAGAAGCAGCGTGAGGAAGGCAGCACCACACCCGCCACACACCACCCCACTTCTTTCAAGTCCTACCTGGTCTAGGATTAAGAAGAGTTTATATTTTTCTACTAGGAAGTTAAGAAGTGTGGAATGAAGTGCCACACAACGAACCCTGGTGAGCCCAGCCAGGGAGGGATTCACCACTGTGGAAGGTGTAAGACAGGACGGTCTTTGGTCTCGCCGACACTCACGTACGGAGGGCGAGGCCTGGTCCGCGGAACCTGCCTTACGAGTTATCTAAGGAGACGACAGCCCAAACAGTGGACCGGCTTTCATCCCAGCCGGAGAGGGCCGGCGGCAGATGAACAGAAAATCGTCTGGAATATGTTGAAAACGAAGATGTATAAAGAAATACAGATGGAGCAGAAAAATTCATCTGGAATATGACGGAAACGCAGATGAACAGAAAATTCATCTGGAATATGAAAATGCTCTAAACGTAGAGGAAGTGCAGGTGAACAGAAAAATCATCTGGAATATTATAGAAACCAGGAGGAAGTGAGAAGAAGTCAGATGTGGTGACACGACCTACAAAGTGCGGTATTGAAGAAAGAAAAACGTGCTATGTGAAGACAGAAGAGACGCTGTGCTGACATCAGAAGAAAGTCGACGATGAAAAGGTGGATAATCAGAAGGACCAATCGACTACCGTTGTTGTGCTGCCAGCATTCCTTATTTTCAGATACCAGCTGGATGGAGGACTTGAGCCATGCTGGACCCAACAAATGTACTGATGTTGTTGATGTTGCTGATGTGTAATAAAAAGATATAACACCCTAACATGTTAAGCAGGAGCATTTTGTATGAAGTATTTCATTCTCTGATTTTTGTTAACATGTACTACAAAGAATGTTTTTTTAAAAAAGATTAGTCACTTTTTCTATGAGTTCATTTGATCAATGTTTTGCACTACGAAACACAATGTTGTAGCCATTTACTGACTGAGATGAATTATTATTTTGACACGGCCTGGTTTGGCAATGTAACACCTGTTTTTGTTTGTAGAATGTGATTTGCAAGTTTGCCTCGGACACTATGCTAGATATGAAGGATCTTTAGATCACTCTATGTTCAATTACTGTGTATGTATTTTATTTTTTTCTCCTGTCATAGAAGCTTTAATCTTGGCGGGAGGTATAGTAAGCTTTGTCAGATCAAACTATGCCAGTAGAAAAACATACATCTCTAGGGTTATGATTTGTAAAATGTAAGGATGCATTATCGCCTGAGGGACTATATTAGATACTGCACATGATGTTACTGTCTACTTTAAATGTGTCATCAGTTCTCTGAGCATGTAAGCTTTGGTCTTGGCGGGAGGTGTAGTGAGGGGTTGTCAGACCACAGCTTACATCTCAGAAACTCCAGTCTGACCGGACATTAGCCGAGGGCAAAAGTATAGGGTAACTCTGCGGTTGACCAAGGATTGTAAATCAACTAGCTCCCCTCCCATGTGACATGTGGCCCCAACAAAACATGTAAGAAGGCACCAGCTGACCCTCTTCCGATATACAATAACCTACTCTCTGAACAAAGGCCGGACCTGACCTCACAATTAGCCAGGTCACTTGTAACCCTTGGAGCCCAAACACAGGGCCTCTCGTGTTACACGGCCCCACCTGACGACTTCTCCTTACATCTCAGAAACTCCAGTCTGGCCCGACGTTTGGGAAGTCAAGTGTAGGGGAACTCTCACGGTTGCTCTCCCAATATACACACGGCCCCACCTGATGACTTTCCCAGATAGTTCTGAAAAGGTCCAGGCCTGACCGCACATTTGCGGGGTCAAATGTAAGGAGACCCTTCGCCGCCCCCCCCCGGCCAGCTGAACCTGACGGCTCGCATCCCAATATATAGGACGTCCTGGTCCTCCCTCGGGATTCGCAGAGAAGTAGTTGTCTTGTAACAAGGTGGCCAGCTACGACACCACCAGGCCTGCTCGAGCCGAAGTCAGAGGCCGGAGGCAAGTCGCCTCCGGTCAGGACCGAGACTTCCCTCCGGTGTCCCAGCTAAGCAGTCGCCCACCCGACACCAGTGTCCCCGCTAAGCAGTCGCCCTCCCGATACCAGTGTCCCAGCTAAGCAGTCGCCCTCCCGATACCAGTGTCCCAGCTAAGCAGTCGCCCTCCCGACACCAGTGTTCCAGCTAAGCAGTCTCCCTGCTAGGCCTTCCCTAGGTCACGTGAGTGTTTGTCAGAGCTTTCCATGGGATGAGTTACCTACGTGGGAAGTGTATTCATTTCATGTTCGTGTCCGAGAATCAGAGTGTCTAGTAACGTAATATGATGTCCTAGTAACGTAAATATAATGTCCTAGTAACTTCAATAGAAGGTGTTATTAATGTGTCCATGTCATGTTCGTGATTAATAAACAGTTGTAACGAAGCAGTGTTTGAGAAGTCGCCTTTAAGAACGTAATAGATGTGTATTGACGTATATGATACGATAAGTGTACGATAAGAGTAAATAACTATCACGGCCACGCTACCAAAGTCTTCCTCTCTTTATACTCTTATACTATCAATATTCTACCTATATGTAATCTTCTTCTTGTGAGTTTTGTCTCATTACACGGGTCACCGCAGGAGTGAGGTGGTCTTCCTCAAGTTGACGATGAAATTGGTTCTTAACTGGAGGGGAAAAGGTTACCTGTAGCAAATGATGCAATCTCACACCTGGTGCCGCCCTCATGTGGTGAGTAGTAGGGAGCGAGAGATAAGAGAGAGGGAGAGAAAAGTATAAAAGGGAGATAGATAGATATAGGGACAGAGAAGTTGGAATTGGTGTAATGGCGTCTCTCACAGTGTGTGGTGGTGATGGTGGTAGTGGTGCAGAAGAACGAAGAATGTTTGGTGGACTCCTAGTAATGGTGTGTGTGTGTTTCTCACCTATGTACCAGAAGACGAAGTACACGAATGATCTACCAGTAACATCTTTCATTCTCGTGATTTATTTGTGCCTCTGTCAAGTCAAACAAACGCTGGACGGTTCTCAGGCCAACACATACATATTGCAAACACACACACAGCCGCGTTCATATCCACATACACGAAACAAAACTAACATACACAGATTCGGTTCGCTTGAGTTCTGTGTTGTCTAAAATTGTTTTATTTTTCAGTGGAGACAGTCACCCAGTGTTCACTCAGTGGAGGCAGTCACCCAGTTTTCACTCAGTGGAGGCAGTCACCCAGTGTTCACTCAGTTTAGACAGTCACCCAGTGTTCACTCAGTGTAGCCAGTCACCCAGTGTTCACTCAGTGGAGGCAGTCACCCAGTGTTCACTCAGTTTAGACAGTCACCCAGTGTTCACTCAGTGTAGACAGTCACCCAGTGTTCACTCAGTGGAGCAGTCACCCAGTGTTCACTCAGTGACAGTCACCCAGTGTTCACTCAGTGGAGGAAGTCACCAGTGTTCACTCAGTGTAGACAGTCACTCAGTGGAGGCAGTCACCCAGTGTTCACTCAGTGTAGACAGTCACCCAGTGTTCACTCAGTGGAGGCAGTCACCCAGTGTTCACTCAGTGGAGGCAGTCACCCAGTGTTCACTCAGTGTAGACAGTCACCCAGTGTTCACTCAGTGGAGGCAGTCACCCAGTGTTCACTCAGTGTAGACAGTCACTCAGTGGAGGCAGTCACCCAGTGTTCACAGTGTCAGTCACTCAGTGGAGGCAGTCACCCAGTGTTCACTCAGTGTAGACAGTCACCCAGTGTTCACTCAGTGGAGGCAGTCACCCAGTGTTCACTCAGTGTAGACAGTCACTCACTCAGTGGAGGCAGTCACCAGTGTTCACTCAGTGGAGGCAGTCGCAGTGTTCACTCAGTGGAGCCAGTCACCCAGTGTTCACTCCAGTGGAGGCAGTCACCCATTGTTCCTCAGTGGAGGGAAGTCACCCAGTGTTCCTCAGTGAAATGATCTTGATGTTCACTCAAAGTATGAGCAATGCCCAAGTGTTCACTCAGTGGAGCAGTCACCCAGTGTTCACTCAGTGTAGACAGTCACTCAGTGGAGGCAGTCACCCAGTGTTCACTCAGTGTAGACAGTCACTCAGTGGAGGCAGTCACCCAGTGTTCACAATGCCTTTGTAAATGAGTTAACAAGGAAGTTTACACAGTCGTGAAATATATTACTGAATTAAAACATTGTTGAACGTGGAATGGCTCTTAGATAAAGGTGTTTAAACCTCTGGGATAAAACTAAGACAATAATTTTCTCAGGGGAGACGCATTGTAACCCGGACATAAACTTTAATGGAGGTCTGCATGGCTTATGCTATAGATTTACTTATGGACAAACTTTGCGAGTAATATGTTTACAATTCTTGTATACTAACAGCGTCAATTTTTGTGAGAATATTACCCACACAACAAACTCTATAGTAATAAGAAACATGCCTGAATATAAAGCAGCTTTTTCCTCTCTCATCGCTTTACAAACAACGAAGAAACAGACAACTGCTAATAGACACTACTGAAGTCCATTACATTTCACTACTTAATGGTTAATGTAATATTTTAATACATTTTGACTTAATATCACTCTGTCCTTTCATCAACACGTTTATACTTCTTGATTCTCGAAACTCTTATTATCATTTGTTAATAATTTCTTCATTTTTGTTGCCATGGTTTCTCTTTCCTCACTTCTCCCTTCCACCCTCTGATCTGTGACGACTCTCTCTCTCTCTCTCTCTCTCTCTCTCTCCACATGATAACACCAGCATTCTCATAAAAACATATTGTATTCCCGAATCATATCGTTCAATAAACATGTATCTGCCTTGTGTAAACAATAAAAAATAAAAGTTTTAAAGGGAATGTTTTTTTTCGCGTTTGTATAATGCAAATTTCTTGTTTTCAATTTCTAGTTAAGCGCGCACTGTCCAGGAAATTTTAGTATAAAACATTTTGTCTGTTTGAAATGTAGATGACACTCTGTGTTAACGCTCATGGGAGCGTTATTGGTTCCTGCTGGATAATAAGACCCTTGTCGTTGACGCGATGAGTATAATTCGTCAAAACCTGTTAAAACACAATTCACATATAACAAATGCTGGTATATCAGGACACACAGTATGAATAGTACGATCAATATACAGCATATAACCTATTAACCTCTTAAACATAACTCACATGTTACAACTGTTGATACATCAGGACACAGTTTGTATAATATGATCAATATACAACACATAACCTATTAACCTCTTAAACATAACTCACATGTTACAACTGTTGATACATCAGGACACAGTTTGTATAATATGATCAATATACAGTACATAAATATACTTATTAAAGTTATTTAGAGTTTTTTAGAGGATTTAATAGTTCACAATCACACTCACGTTTTGGGGTCTAGGGTTTGACCAACGAGAACAAATATAATATCCTCTTGGTATATGTTGGTCGAACGAAAGATGTTATCTCTACGGTAGGAGGCGATAGACTATCCCTCAGGCAGTCATACAGCTGCGAGGCCGTCGCCCATTTAAACACCTCAGCAAATTCGTTGTCAACACTATGTCTCTCCTCTCACCCTCTCTCTCTCTCTCGTCTAGTTTATCTTACTGTGGCTATACCTCTCTTTCTCTGTCTCTTCTAGTTTATCTTACTGTGGCGGTAACACTATGCATTACAAGAGTAGGGTGTGTCATACGGAGGCGAATTTTGTTTTTTTGAGTTTGAAAAATCGGCCCATGGTATTAATGATGTAGTTCTATGTGCAGAATCATGTGATATCTTCAGATTTGAAAAGTTTTCATTTTTTGCTAGGTACGGTACATTTTAACTTGAAATCTTATGAAAATTCAGTATTCCCACCCTTTTACCAACACCACTAAATAGCTTATTTAAAGTAAAGTAAATGTATCAGGTTAATTTATTAGGATGAAAATGATCCAGAATAGTGAAACGAATGATCTTGACACATTTATTAAATTTAATATTCCTTTAGAAAACAAAATCATCAAATACAAAAACCGGTTTTACTACTACGACCCGGTGTTGCTGCACACCATAGAGAACATGTCTTTCTTGCTTCTGTTTCTACTCATCACCTCCCTGCTGACCACCTAAGCTCGGATGTAGCCTTCCCTCCTCTCCTGGCTGTACACGTGACTGCTGGCCTCGCTCGCTTGCTGTGCACAACGCTCTATACTCTGGGTGTGCGAGGGCCAGGCAGGGACATGCATGGGGTTGTCCAGGAAAGCTCTGACTTGAACATTGGTGAGGCTGCAGGTAAGAGGGGGCTCACTGCCAGCCTGGATGTTATCCAGATCTCTATGAGATCAGTGAGGGTCTTGGCACCTAGATTGACTTCAGGAGTCTTCCTGACCCTGAAGGAATCGTCACCAACTGATTCGTCATGCCCAGATCCTCTCATAAGTCTCATATCCAAGATCTTTTTGACTGCCACTCTTCTCTCCTCCTCATCCTTACTGCAGAGCATTGTCTGCAGAACTGCCTCAGGATGAGCATACCAGGAATATCTCCTCACAGTCTGCTCCACAATCTGAACAACCTTCCTTGGCTGACTCCTCAGGAGCTCAAGCTGGAAGAAAACATGCCTCGGACCTTCGGAGAACGATGACTTGACCTTGGTGTTGAACCAATTTGGCAAGTAGACACTCACGATGAATTGGACAATAAGTCTCAGGTTGTGAAGCTGGTTCCCTTTCAGTTTATGATGAGCGACCCAAATTCTGCAGAACCTGAGAGCCGTTGTGAGCCACCTAGAATGTGAAACTGGACCTATCTGCAGGTAAGCAAGTCTATCGGGCATGACCCCAGTTTTGATGGCACTGCAAATCATGTAACCATAGTACTGGTCAGTACTCATGTCGTCAATGAC
>NW_024756653.1:0-26531 GCF_018991925.1 Homarus americanus | reverse complement strand
GCAGGTGCCGCCATCCAGGACACAGAAGAATGGTTGTGTGTCGTCCACCCTTTGTGTAGGGGAGCAGGTGCCGCCATCCAGGACATAGAAGGATGGTTGTGTTTCGTCCACCCTTCGTGTAGGGGAGCAGGTGCCATCATCCAGGACACAGAAGGGTGGTTGTGTGTCTTCCACCCTTTATGTAGGGGGGGCAGGTGCCGCCATCCAGGTCTCAAAAGGATGGTTGTGTGTCGTCCACCCTTCATGTAGGGAGGCAGGTGCCACCATCCAGAACACAGAACGATGGTTGCGTGTCGTCCACCCTTCATGTAGGGGGGGCAGGTGCCCTCATCCAGGACACAAAAGGATGGTTGTGTGTCGTCCACCCTTCATGTAGAGGGGCAGGTGCCGCCATCCAGAACACAGAAGGATGGTTGTGTGTCGTCCACATTTCATGTAGGGGTGGGGGGGGGCGGCATCCAGAATACAGATGGATGGTTGCGTGTCGTCCACCCTTCATGTAGGGGGGCAGGTGCCACCATCCAGAACACGGAAGGATGGTTGCCTGTCGTCCACCCTTCATGTAGGTGGGCAGGTGCCACCATCCAGAACACAGAAGGATGGTTGTGTGTCGTCCACCCTTCATATAGGGGGGCAGGTGCCACCATCCAGGACACAGAAGGATGGTTGTGTGTCGTCCACCCTTCATGTAGGGGGGCAGGTGCCACCATCCAGGACACAGAAGGATAGTTGTGTGTCGTCCACCCTTCATGTAGGGGGGCAGGTGCCACCATCCAGGACACAGAAGGATGGTTGTGTGTCGTCCACCATTCATGTAGGGGGGCAGGTGCCGCCATCCAGGACATAAAAGCATGGTTGTGTGTCTTCAACCAGCCCATGTGAGGGCAGGTGCCGCCATCCAGGACAGAAAGGCTGGTTGTGTGTCGTCCACCCTTCGTATGAGGAGACGCCATCGGACATAGAGGATGGTTGTGTGTCGTCCACCCTTCGTATGTGGTGGGGCAAGTGCCACCATCTAGGACACAGAAGGATGGTTGTGTGTCGTCCACCCCTTCATGTAGGGGGCAGGTGCCCGCCATCCCAGGACAGAAGAAGGATGGTTGTGTCGTCCACCCTTCATGGCAGGGGGACAGGTGCTGCCATCCAGGACATAGAAAGGATGGTTGTGTGTCGTCGTTCCTTCATGTACAGGGGCAGGTGCCGCCATCAGGACATAGAGGATGGTTGTGTGTAAATCCACCCTTCATGTAGGGGCAAGTGCCACCATCTAGGACACAGAAGGATGGTTGTGTGTCGTCCACCGTTTCATGTAGGGGTGCAGGTGCCGCCATCCAGGACATAGAAGGATGGTTGTGTGTCGTCCACCCTTCAACCCTTCATATAGGGGGGCAGGTGCCACCATCCAAAACACAGAAGGATGGTTGTGTGTCGTCCACCCTTCATGTAGGGGGGCAGGTGCCACCATCCAGGACACAGAAGGATGGTTGTGTGTCGTCCACCCTTCATGTAGGAGGACAGGTGCCACCATCCAGGACACAGAAGGATGGTTGTGTGTCGTCCACCCTTCATGTAGGGGGGCAGGTGCCACCATCTAGGACATAGAAGGATGGTTGTGTGTCGTCCACCCTTCATGTAGGGGGGCAGGTGCCGCCATCCAGGACATAGAAGGATGGTTGTGTGTCGTCCACCCTTCATGTAGGGGGGCAGGTGCCACCATCCAGGACACAGAAGGATGGTTGTGTGTCGTAAACCCTTCATGTAGGGGGGTACTTGCCGCCATCCAGGACACAGAAGGATGGTTGTGTGTCGTCCACCCTTCATGTAGGGGGGCAGGTGCCGCCATGCAGGACATAGAAGGATGGTTGTGTGTCGTCCACCCTTCATATAGGGGGGCAGGTGCCACCATCCAGGACACAGAAGGATGGTTGTGTGTCGTCCACCCTTCATGTAGGGGGGCAGGTGCCACCATCCAGGACACAGAAGGATGGTTGTGTGTCGTTCACCCTTCATGTAGGGGGGCAGGTACCACCATCCAGGACACAGAAGGATGGTTGTGTCTCGTCCACCCTTCATGTAGAGGGGCAGGTGCCGCCATCCAGGACACAGAAGGATGGTTGTGTCTCGTCCACCCTTCATGTAGAGGGGCAGGTGCCGCCATCCAGTACACAGAAGGATGGTTGTGTGTCGTCCACCCTTTGTGTAGGGGAGCGGTGTCGCCATCCAGGACACAGAAGGATGGTTGTGTGTCGTCCACCCTTCATGTAGGGAGCAGGTGCCATGCAGGACACGAAGGATGGTTATTGTGTCGTCACCCTTCATGTAGGGAGCAACGTGCCGCCATCCAGGACACAGAAGAATGGTTGTGTGTCGTCCACCCTTTGTGTAGGGGAGCAGGTGCCGCCATCCAGGACATAGAAGGATGGTTGTGTTTCGTCCACCCTTCGTGTAGGGGAGCAGGTGCCATCATCCAGGACACAGAAGGGTGGTTGTGTGTCTTCCACCCTTTATGTAGGGGGGGCAGGTGCCGCCATCCAGGTCTCAAAAGGATGGTTGTGTGTCGTCCACCCTTCATGTAGGGAGGCAGGTGCCACCATCCAGAACACAGAACGATGGTTGCGTGTCGTCCACCCTTCATGTAGGGGAGGGCAGGTACCGTCATCCAGGACACAAAAGGATGATTGTGTGTCGTCCACCCTTCATGTAGAGGGGCAGGTGCCGCCATCCAGAACACAGAAGGATGGTTTTGTGTCGTCCACACTTCATGTAGGGGTGGGGGGGGGGCGCCATCCAGGACACAGAAGGATGGTTGTGTGTCGTCCACCCTTCATGTAGGGCGGAGAGGCGCCATCCAGGACACAGAAGGATGGTTGTGTGTCGTCCACCCTTCATGTGGAGGGGCAGGTGCCGCCATCCAGAACACAGAAGGATGGTTGTGTATCGTCCACATTCCATGTAGGGGTGTAATGGTCATGATAAGAGCTAACCTGAAAACCTTAAGGATTCATATTACGTTCAAACGTCCACAAGACCTTCCGAGTCCCCCAGTGGAAACGTCCCCCGTTTTCTCTGTTTCCCCCGCCTTTGTCTATGGGAGCAGACGCTGTATGCTGGGACCTGTTGCCATCCATTCCTTTGTAATCAATATAATTTTGCTTTCGATAGCTGAGTCAGAGCATTGTTAGTGAAGATAATAGTAGAGAATGAAAATGAGTTCATAGTCTCAATTTCAACGTCAGAGGGTACCGTAAATTAATTCATCGGAATAGGAGTAGGTGGACTCCCTGGTCCGGTTTGAGTGAGGGCACGCGGGCATTTTAACCGTTAGTAAGTGCCTGTCCCTTCATCCATACAGGTATGCCATTCCATGCTGTGTTGTAATTTGCCCTTCTTTAAGTGATTTGACCCAATTAATAATTGATTGTGCAAGTGTTACAGTAACGTAGTTGATATGCTCTGAGTAAAGTCATATTTACGTCTTTAACGTCCCCCGAAACGTGATGTTGTTGTCACCGGTTAGTAAGTGCCCGTCCCTTCATCCATACAGGTCCCTAACGCAGCCTAGGCCGTGTCTATAGCGTGGATGTTGTATCCACTATGTCTGGGGAGATGTCCGAGGTCCAGTAGGATCAGTTACCTTCTTGAGACCCGGCCGTCAGACACTTCAGACTACCTATAGCCCCCATAGCTGGCTCGTCTGGCCCTAACGCTCGGTCCACGAGGTGACGCCGGATCACCAAGCCACACACCACTACCAGCCCCCATCATTGGTGGATGAGTGTCTAACTCAGTAGGGCTATATTTGTGGTGGAATTAACCCACTGGGATCTCCAGAGTTCGTCGGATAGTACTCCATGGTGGCTGGACCCCATGGCTGTTGCTTGAGTATCACTCCTGACGACTGAGTGTTGTAGTGGCAGTTGCCCTAGTTTTTATGGTGCTAAATGACTATCATAGTTGTGTTCTTGAGTATGTCCACCCAGTAGGGTTGGAAGTGTTATTGAATATGTCCACCCAGTAATGGTGTGAGTATGTTGAGCCTGAGGGCCTAGTACTAGATTTCGTCTGTTAGTACAAACCAATTCTTTCTTCTAATTTCATATTCATGTTTAAATAAACTTTGTATTTGTGTAATTGTGTCTATTATTTACCTACAGTATTTACCGTTATTCCTTCCCTATTGCTTGATACTATCATTACACCTACCCACGAGCCTCCTATCGTCACGCTACCAATGGTGATAAATATAAGAGTAAAAGGAATTGTTACTGGCACACAGAGGCCCTCATAAAGGGTGGCAGTAGCAGCCCTCATAAATGGTGGCAGCGGTGGGATGTATTGAACATAGTATCGAGTTGGGAGGAATGACTGTGATACTGTAGTTTTTAACTGAGTGATAACCATTTCTCTGTACGGGTATTTAATAACCATTCCACTGTAACTAATGAGTATTTCAGATTGCTAATAATTTTGTTCCATATTTTTCTGAGGTACAGCTTTTTGTGGTGGGTTGCAGAGAGAGTGAAATAAGTTCAAAGAAATACCTTGGAGTTAGGTTAGAAAAGTCGTGTTTAAAGTAAAAGGAAACCTGCAACAATAACTTGTAGAGTGTGAATAAGGTTCATTAATATTGGAAGAATTTTGATATGTAACAATCTGCCCAAATTTTTTTTTCTGTTGTTAACTCAGTATTACTTACAGACAGTGAATACATGTTTGGGCCGTGGCACTAGTGTGAAAGGTTTCCATCGTGGGAGTGCCCAGTGTTTTAATTCTGAGTGCTAACAGAAGCATTGCACTATATACAAAGGTTAAGTGGATGCTAATTCTGCACTTGTAATATTCTTTAGTTATGTGTTAGGTAGGATATATATTCCATTTACTTAATATCTCAGGGCATTTTACAGTTCCTACTATTAATATTCCTATGTATACGCTATAATTTTAAAGTTATTTTAACCAGGTGCTAACGGGTCATTATTTTGTGTAACGTATGTTATGTGAACTCTAATGCCAGTATACTTTCAGAATACAGTATTATATATGTGAGGACCTTATGGTGATACGGTATATGGAAAATGTTATACAAGTGTATGGACCCAGAATTGTGAGTACAGAAATTCGTGAAGTGTTCACGCAGTGTTGCACCATACTGAGTCTGTGAATGGCAAAGTGTCTAAGTGAATTTTTGATGCCATAATATTATCTTTTGGGAGATTAATAATCTGAACAGTAGTTTGAATAGTTGATGCATGGAGTGTTAGTCGTATTGCAGAAAATCAGTACCAGTCCTTGGGTCTTGAGTGAGCACTGTGCATGTATTGTATTTAAAGTGGGTTATAGTATTGATTTGTTGTAACACAATGGCAGATGCTAACGCAAATAAGGGGACCATGACGGCCAAAGCCGCTGTTGATTTAGCAACAGAAGTCCAAGCTCTTCGGGCTAAACTCGCTGAGTCTATGGATACGATAAGGAGACAACAAGCTTTGCTTGATGAACGGAGGGAAGAACCGGCTGTACCTACTCGTCCTGCCGTGGTTCCACTTTTGCCCCCCCTGCCGTGGTTCCACTTGTACCTCCTCCTGCCGTGGTTCCACTTGTACCTCCTCCTGCCGTGGTTCCACTTGTACCCCCTCCTGCCGTGGTTCCACTTTTGCCCCCTACTAACGATATACCCAGCCGACCTCCTGGTCCCCATTACCACCAATCCGTTCCGAGGCTGTCCTTGGACGACCTCGTTGGTCTTAACACAGACATCTTAACTAAATTCTGTAAGAGAGTAGAATATTGCGCAGTTAGCTCAAGGGATAGATGGTATGTAGCTACCGACCGCATGGACCAGCAGATTGAAGACATGGTCCAAGTAGAACTCGGTACCGATGAGGAAAATTGGGATAAACTTAAAGCAACCTTGCGGAAATTGTTTGTGAAACCAATCCCTCTGGAAGTTGCCTGGCAGGAATTTGCACGGTTAGAGCACAATTTGGAAGATGATCCCCGGCGCTTTTTGGGCCAAATTAAATCAGCTCTCACAACCATTTTCCGCCGGTATGGGCCCAGGGAAGGTGAAGAACAAACGTTGAAAGATAAATTGTACCAGAAACTGCCAGAACAGTTGAAAGAGGAGTTGATATCTTACTATTCCCCTTGTTGTCCAGTAGACACGATGGCCGAACAATTGGAGAAACTCCGACATATCTATCTGAGAAGTAACAGAACTGGGTATCCTGGTATCCGGCCAGTTCACAAGCATGCGAACCAAGAACTTCCAATAAGTGAAAGAGCCAGTAGGGCCGAATGTAACGTAACAGGAGGAGCTTGGGGTACCAGTAGTAAGCGAGATCAACACGCGGTATCCTTATTTGAAAGTCCTCGTAAAAAGCTAGTTGGAAAGCGACAGGGACCTTACTGTCCATATTGGGATTGCTTGGAAGTAGGATGTCGGAGAAACAGTCAACGCTGCCCTGGACGCGCCAACCGTCGGCAATATCCAAAATATTGACATAAGCGGGTTCCTTCCATTGTGTCTCCTTGCATTTGGTTTACTGTAAATGAACGTGTCTGTCTTGCTTTAATAGATACAGGTAGTGAAGCCACCTTAATTCAGGAGAGCCTAGTAAAAACATTGAATTTGCAACCCATCAAACCTTGTAAAGATAGATACCAGGGTGTTACGGGAGATGAGTTAAAAATTAAAGGTAAAGTAGTCATAACAGTACAAGTAACACCCCAGTTGCAAGTCAGACACCATGCTATTGTGGTGGATGATAAATACTTTAATGCAGAATTGCTATTCGGAGCAGATCTCCTTGGTAGATTTAGAGTAACCTGGGAACGTAAAAGGAAACTTTTCATTTGGGCAGGCCAGTCACATGAATATGGGAAAGTAGTAATGAGAGATCACATGCAAGGAATCAAATGCGTCAATAGATTGTCATTAAAGCCCGATGTACCTTGTCCACCACAGTTGAAGAGTCTCCATATTGATAGGAAGACTATTGTACGAGGCCACCATGCACCGATCTTATCCATCAAGGTGAAAGTAGAGATAGGTCAAATTCTGAGCATACGATTCACGCATAAAAGTTTCAACCAACAACCAGAGATGTGTGTTAGAGTACAGCCAGATTCACGTATATATTTGCCAGTAAGTAACTGTACCGATAAATCAGTGTATTTGAGAGTTGGCACTGTCATTGGCGAATATGAGTTAATCCCAGAGGAGATAATCTCATATGTTGACACTAAGGGAAATCACTTGGGACATATTCAACAGGTCTATGACAAATTGTGTAAAGTAAAGTCTTCAACTGAATTCTCCCTTTGTGCACCTCATCACCTAGCCATTCAAACAGAAGGGGAGAGGAGATCGTCAAACCAAGTAAAAGTAAATGTAGGTGCTGATCAGAGAGTACCATCCTTTGACTGCGTAATTTGTGCCGGAATTCCCAACGGTACAGTAAAGAAGGTAAGACATGTCCAAGAGATTTCCAACAGTATGATACCGGAATGTGACGAAGTAAAAGGCGGAACCACTAGACAAGAGAAGTTGAATGAGTTAATTAGAAACCAACCGTGGAACCATCTAGACCGAGAAATGCGTAAACATTTGCGGAAAGTAATTCTAGCTCATGATTCCTTATTTGTTTTAGGACCACATGAAATAGGGTCAATTGCTGGTATACCCGCTAACATTCAGCTCGCCAACCACACTCCTGTCCGAGGACCACAGTATAGACACCCAGAGAAAGCAAAAGAGATAATTAAAGAAATGATAACAGATATGAGGGATCGTAATATCATTGAACCATCGACTGCCGCCTGGTTATCCCCCATTGTTCTGGTAACAAAACCCAACGGTTCAAAGCGTATGTGCTTAGATTTTCGAGCGGTCAATAAGCATTTGAAGGTCGACATACAACCCTTGCCACGAATTGACGAATTAGTAGAGAAAGCTGCGGGAAATAAATATTATGCCACATTAGATTTGAAGGATGCATATTATCAGGTCATCCTTAACGACAGCAGCCGAGATCTAACTACTTTTAGCGATGGGTACAATCTATGGAGGTTCACACGCCTTCCGTTTGGACTCTCAGCTAGTCCTGCCGTTTTCACTCGAGAAGTAAACCGAGTATTAGCTCCATTAGCAGTTGAAGACTGGGTACGAAACTATCTTGATGATGTAATAGTATGGGCTCCTGACTTCCCCACCTTGTTGCAGAGACTCACCAGAGTATTTGAGAGATTTGAAGAGATGGGTATTAAACTAAACTTGTCTAAATGTCAATTTGGCCATAAGCAAGTTAAATTCTTAGGACATGTAGTTTCAGAGAGAGGCATTGAGCCTGACCCAGAAAATGTCCAGGCTTTGACTGATTGTAAACCCCAACTAATGTTAAACAAGTCCGCCAATTTTTGGGTATGTGTGGATTTTACCGTAAACATGTTCCCGAGTTTGCCAAAGTAGCTTACTCCCTCACTGAATTAACGAAACAGACTGTTGATTTTGCATGGTCTAATGAGTGTCAAGAAGCATTTCAGAAGTTAAAGCAAGCACTAGCTTCATACCCAGTTCTTGTCAAGGCAGATATTTATAAACCATTCGAACTGCATAGTGATGCCAGCAATTTCTGCGTAGGCGCTTCCCTTAATCAGATACAAGAAGATGGCTCCTTGCGACCGGTGGGTTATTTTTCTCGAAAGTTAAAGCCGGCAGAAACTCGTTATTCCACCACAGATAAAGAAGCGTTAGGCATTGTGTTAGCGTGCAGGTTCTTCCATCATTTTCTTTGGGGTACGCAGTTTACAATTAAGACAGATCACCAACCTCTAACCTCCGTCTTTAGAAAGAAAACCAAAAGTCAGCGAATGAACCGTTGGATCTTAGAAATGAGAGATTACGCTTATAACATTGAATATAAACCCGGTAGAGCTAACGTAGTGGCTGATGCATTAAGTCGACCAGTCAGAACCTTGAGAAAAGTCATGCACGACCATGTTGCCGCTCAATTTCCCACACTAGAAGGTTTCACACAGGCAGACTTTGGTATAGAACAACAAAAAGAACCCAGGTGGCAAGAATTAAAACAGTATTTAGCAGGAGGAAAAATTCCACAACATAAGTACCCAAAGGCCACCGTGGATAGCTTTGAAGTAATAAATGGAGTATTGTACCTAGTAAAAGAACAACTCGATAAAGCATTGAAGTATTGTCTCGTAATCCCGCAACATTTACGTAAAGCCGCATTAGAGTTGGCGCATGACAATGCCACCTCAGGTCATTTAGGACGGTGGAAGACCATCACCCGAGTAGCTAATTTGTTTTATTGGCCTAACTACCGTAAAGATTGTGTTGATTATGTAGCATCATGCGAGACGTGTCAAAGGTTCAAGGGAACTAAGGGACTTACGCAACGGCATCCAGAATACAGAAGGATGGTTGCGTGTCGTCCACCCTTCATGTAGGGGGGCATGTGCCACCATCCAGAACAAAGAAGGATGGTTGCGTGTCGTCCACCCTTCATGTAGGTGGGCAGGTGCCACCATCTAGAACACAGAAGGATGGTTGCCTGTCGTCCACCCTTCATGTAGGGGGGCAGGTGCCACCATCCAGGACACAGAAGGATGGTTGTGTGTCGTCCACCCTTCATGTAGGGGGTCAGGTGCCACCATCCAGGACACAGAAGGATGGTTGTGTGTCGTTCACCCTTCATGTAGGGGGGCAGGAGCCACCATCCAGGATACAGAAGGATGGTTGTGTTTCGTCCACCCTTCATGTAGGGGGGCAGGTGCCACCATCCAGGACATAGAAGAATGGTTGTGTGTCGTCCACCCTTCATGTAGGGGGGCAGGTGCCGCCATCCAGGACACAGAAGGATGGTTGTGTGTTGTCCACCCTTCATGTAGGGTGGCAGGTGCCGCCATCCAGGACATAGAAGGATGGTTTTGTGTCGTCCACCCTTCATGTAGGGGAGCAGGTGCCGCCATCCAGGACATAGAAGGATGGTTGTGTGTCGTCCACACTTCATGTAGGGGGGAGGGGCGCCATCTAGGACATAGAAGGATGGTTGTGTGTCGTCCACCCTTCATGTAGTGGGGCAAGTGCCACCATCTAGGACACAGAAGGATGGTTGTGTGTCGTCCACCCCCCTTCATGTGAGAGACAGGTGCCACCATCCTGGACACTGAAGGATGGTTGTGTGTCGTCCATCCCAGCATGTAGAGGCGCCATCAGGACACAGGATGGTTTGTGTCGTCCACCCTTCATGTAGGGAGGTCGCCATCAGGATGGTTGTGTGTCGTCACCCTTCATGTGGAGGGCAGGGGGCAAGTGCCGCCATCAGGACATAGAAGGATGGTTGTGTGTCGTCTGCCATCATGTAGGGGCAGTGCCGCCATCCAGGACACAGGGATGGTTGTGTGTCGTCACATTTCATGTGGGAGGGCAGGTGCGCCATCCAGGGACTGGGGATGGTTGTGTGTGTCCTGCCTTATGCATAGGGGCAGGACATCTTCCATCAGGGACACCTGAGAGGATGGTTGTGGGTCGTTCACCCTTCATGTGAGGGGGCAGGTGCCACCATCAGGACACAGAAGGATGGTTGTGTTTCGTCCACATGTAGGGGCAGATGTCACCATCCAGGACATAGAAAAATGGTTGTGTGTCGTCCACCCAGCCTTCATGTAGGGGCAGGTGCCACCCATCCAGGACTGCAAGGATGCTTGTGTGTTACCTGCCTTCATGTAGGGGGGAGGGGTGCCATCCAGGACATAGAAGGATGGTTGTGTGTCATCCACCCTTCATGTAGTGGGGAGGGGTGCCATCCAGGACATAGAAGGATGGTTTTGTGTCGTCCACCCTTCATGTAGGGGGGCAGGTGCCGCCATCCAGGACATAGAAGGCTGGTTGTGTGTCGTTCACCCTTCATGTAGGGGGGGCGCCATCCAGGACATAGAAGGATGGTTGTGTGTCGTTCACCCTTCATGTAGGGGAGCAAGTGCCACCATCCAGGACACAGAAGGATGGTTGTGTGTCGTGCACCCTTCATGTAGGGGGGCAGGTGCCACCATCCAGGACACAGAAGGATGGTTGTGTTTCGTCCACCCTTCATGTAGGGGGGCGCCATCAGGACACAGGATGGTTGTGTCGTCACCCTTCATATAGGAAATTGAGGCGCCATCCAGGACACAGAAGGATGGTTGTGTGTTGTCCACCCTTCATGTAGGAGGGCAGGTGCCGCCATCCAGGACACAGAAGGATGGTTGTGTGTCGTCTACCCTTCATGTAGAGGAGCAGGTGCCGCCATCCAGGACACAGAAGGATGGTTGTGTGTCGACCACCCTTCATGTAGGGGAGCAGGTGCCGCCATCCAGGACACAGTTGGATGGTTGTGTGTCGTCCACCCTTCATGTAGAGGGGCAGGTGCCGCCATCCATGACACAGAAGAATGGTTGTGTGTCGTCCACCCTTTGTGTAGGGGAGCAGTTGCCGCCATCCAGGACACAGAAGAATGGTTGTGTGTCGTCCACCCTTTGTGTAGGGGAGCAGGTGCCGCCATCCAGGACATAGAAGGATGGTTGTGTGTCGTCCACCCTTCGTGTAGGGGAGCAGGTGCCATCATCCAGGACACAGAAGGATGGTTGTGTGTCGTCCACCCTTTATGTAGGGGGGCAGGTGCCGCCATCCAGGTCACAAAAGGATGGTTGTGTGTTGTCCACCCTTCATGTAGGGAGGCAGGTGCCACCATCCAGAACACAGAACGATGGTTGCGTGTCGTCCACCCTTCATATAGGAGGGGCAGGTGCCGTCATCCAGGACACAAAAGGATGGTTGTGTGTCGTCCACCCTTCATGTAGAGGGGCAGGTGCCGCCATCCAGAACACAGAAGGATGGTTGTGTGTCGTCCACATTCCATGTAGGGGTGGGGGGGGCGGCATCCAGAATACAGAAGGATGGTTGCGTGTCGTCCACCCTTCTTGTAGGGGGGCAGGTGCCACCATCCAGGACAGAGAAGGATGGTTGCGTGTCGTCCACCCTTCATGTAGGGGGGTAGGTGCCGCCATCCTGGACATAGAAGGATGGTTGTGTGTCGTCCACCCTTCATGTAGAGGTAAGGTCCCACCATACAGGACACAGAAGGATGGTTGTGTGTCGTCCACCCTTCATGTAGGGGGGCAGGTGCCACCATCCAGGACACAGAAGGATGGTTGTGTGTCGTTCACCCTTCATGTAGGGGGGCAGGTGCCACCATCCAGGACACAGAAGGATGGTTGTGTTTCGTCCACCCTTCATGTAGGGGGGCAGGTGCCACCATTCAGGACATAGAAGAATGGTTGTGTGTCGTCCACCCTTCATGTAGGGGGGCAGGTGCCACCATCCAGGACACAGAAGGATGGTTGTGTGTCGTCCACCCTTCATGTAGGGGGGCAGGTGCCACCATCTAGGACATAGAAGGATGGTTGTGTGTCGTCCACCCTTCATGTAGGGGGGCAGGTGCCGCCATCCAGGACATAGAAGGATGGTTGTGTGTCGTCCACCCTTCATGTAGGGGGGCAGGTGCCACCATCCAGGACACAGAAGGATGGTAGTGTGTCGTCCACCCTTCATGTAGGAGGACATGTGCCACCATCCAGGACATAGAAGGATGGTTGTGTGTCGTCCACCCTTCATGTAGGGGGGCAAGTGCCACCATCCAGGCCACAGAAGGATGGTTGTGTGTCGTCCACCCTTCATGTAGGGGGGCAGGTGCCGCCATCCAGGACATAGAAGGATGGTTGTGTGCCGTCCACCCTTCATGTAGGGGGGCAGGTGCCACCATCGAGGACACAGAAGGATGGTTGTGTGTCTTCCACCCTTCATGTAGGGGGGCAGGTGCCGCCATCCAGGACATAGAAGGATGGTTGTGTGCCAAATCCACCCTTCATGTGGGGGCAGGTGCCATCCAGGACATAGAGAGGATGGGTGTGTCTTGCCTTCATATGGGGGCAGGTGCCACCATCCAGGACACAGAAGGATGGTTTGTGTGTCGTCACCCCCTTCCATGTGGGGGCAGGTGCCGCCATCCTGGACACAGAAGGATGGTTTGTGTGTCGTCCACCCTTCATGTGAAGTCAGAATCCCTCGCCATCCAGGACATAGAAGGATGGTAGTGTGTCGTCCACCCGTCATGTAGGAGGACAGGTGCCACCATCCAGGACATAGAAGGATGGTTGAGTGTCGTCCACCCTTCATGTAGGGGGGCAAGTGCCACTATCCAGGCCACATAAGGATGGTTGTGTGTCGTCCACCCTTCATGTAGGGGGGCAGGTGCCGCCATCCGGGACATAGAAGGATGGTTGTGTGTCGTCCACCCTTCATGTAGGGGGGCAGGTGCCACCATCGAGGACACAGAAGGAGAGTTGTGTGTCTTCCACCCTTCATGTAGGGGGACATGTGCCGCCATCCAGGACATAGAAGGATGGTTGTGTGTCCTCCACCCTTCATGTAGGGGGGTAGGTGCCGCCATCCTGGACATAGAAGGATGGTTGTGTGTCGTCCACCCTTCATGTAGGGGGGCAGGTGCCACCATCCAGGACACAGAAGGATGGTTGTGTGTCGTCCACCCTTCATGTAAGGGTCAGGTGCCACCATCGAGACACAGAAGGGATGGTTGTGTGTCGTCCACCCTTCATGTAGGGGGGCAGGTGCCGCCATCCAGGACACAGAAGGATGGTTGTGTGTTGTCCACCCTTCATGTAGGGTGGCAGGTGCCGCCATCCAGGACATAGAAGGCTGGTTGTGTGTCGTTCACCCTTCATGTAGGGTGGGGCGCCATCCAGGACATAGAAGGATGGTTGTGTGTCGTTCACCCTTCATGTAGGAGAGCAAGTGCCACCATCCAGGACACAGAAGGATGGTTGTGTGTCGTGCACCCTTCATGTAGGGGGGCAGGTGCCACCATCCAGGACACACAAGGATGGTTGTGTGTCGTCCACCCTTCATGTAGGGTGGGGGTGGCATCCAGGACACAGGATGGTTGTGTGTCGTCCACCCTTCATATAGGGGGGGTGGGGGCGCCATCCAGGACACAGAAGGATTGTTGTGTGTTGTCCACCCTTCATGTAGGAGGGCAGGTGCCGCCATCCAGGACACAGAAGGATGGTTGTGTGTCGTCACCCTTCATGTAGGGGGGCAACGTGCCGTCATCCAGGACACAGAAGAATGGTTGTGTGTCGTCCACCCTTTGTGTAGGGGAGCAGGTGCCGCCATCTAGGACATAGAAGGATGGTTGTGTGTCATCCACCCTTCGTGTAGGGGAGCAGGTGCCATCATCCAGGACACAGAAGGATGGTTGTGTGTCGTCCACCCTTCATGTAGGGGGGAGGGGTGCCATCCAGGACATAGAAGGATGGTTGTGTGTCATCCACCCTTCATGTAGTGGGGAGGGGTGCCATCCAGGACATAGAAGGATGGTTTTGTGTCGTCCACCCTTCATGTAGGGGGGCAGGTGCCGCCATCCAGGACATAGAAGGCTGGTTGTGTGTCGTTCACCCTTCATGTAGGGGGGGCGCCATCCAGGACATAGAAGGATGGTTGTGTGTCGTTCACCCTTCATGTAGGGGAGCAAGTGCCACCATCCAGGACACAGAAGGATGGTTGTGTGTCGTGCACCCTTCATGTAGGGGGGCAGGTGCCACCATCCAGGACACAGAAGGGCAGTTGGTGTTAACGACCGTCTTGACAGATATTGCAAGTCAATATCAGTCCCATTCATTGACAACTGGGACAACTTCTATGGCAGAAGGGACCTTTATGCTAGGGATGGGGTGCACCTGTCTAGGGATGGAGTAGCAACCCTGGCTGGGGCTCTAGAGGGGGCAGTTCAAAAGATATCGAAGTCTTTAAACTGCTATGAGAACATAGGAGCACGGGGGTGGAGGAGACTGCAGTGGGAGCGGGTAAACAAGGCGAAAGATTACAGGTAAATAGTGTTAGGAATGATGACAAAACTAAATTAGACAGGGAGTTTAAAACTAAACGCGGTAAGGGAAGGACTCAGAACACGACTAACTTAAATGTATACTACGCGAACAGTAGAAGTATGAGAAACAAAATGGATGATATTAAGGCCTTGGTATGTACCGAAGAAATCGATATAATTGCATTCACTGAAACATGGATCAACCTAGACACACGTGAATTACCAGTCGAATACCAAATTGCGGGTTACAAACTGTTCCATACCGATAGGCAGACCAGGAAAGGAGGCCGAGTAGCAATCTATGTTAGGGATAATCTGAAGTGTGAAATAAATAAGGAAATAAAAACTGAGAGGAATACAGAAACAATTTGGATAGAATTAAGCGACGGTCGGGAAAAATTAATCACAGGGGTAATATATAGACCCCCCAATCTTGATAGCGTCAATGAGCAACTTATCTGGGATGAAATGCGCAGGGCTTCCATACACAACAAAGTCTGTATAGTAGGCGACTTTAACCTTGGCCAAATAGATTGGACTGTCCTTACGGGTAACTCAGAATCAGAGGATTTTCTCGAGACGATCCAGGACTGTTTCCTTAGTCAACATATAACCGAACCCACACGGGGTAATAATATACTGGATTTAGTTCTGACGAACAGAGAAAACCTCATTAGCAATGTCGAGGTAGGGAACGAACTTGCAAACAGCGATCACAAAGAAATTCGATTCCAGTTAGATTTTCAGGGCAGACGTAAGGAAAATTCCACAAAAGTACCAGATTTCAGAAGGGCAAACTTTGACAGTTTAAAGAGGCAGCTGAGAGAGGGGGTGTCGCGCTTGGCCGTGAACCTGACAGATGACACCCACCTGATAACGAGATCTGAGATTGCCGAGTTCCACGATAATTTAAATAGTGAGTTACTTAATGCACAAAGGCAGAACATACCATAGAAAAAACTCAGATCAGACAACAATGACCCTAAATGGATAAATAATTATTTAAAGAACATCATTGGCCAAAGGAAGGCTATAGGTAGAAGGATAAATTGTGGCGAAATTCACCTCCGGGACTATTATAGGGTATTGGCGAGTAGAGTTAAAACCGAGATAAGGAAAGCAAAGAGGAATAATGAGGTAAGGATAGCAAGGAGGCGAAGACAACCCCAAAGGATTCTACCAAATGTATCAAACTAAAACATCTAGAAAGATTGGACCACGACGGGTCAGACCGGCCATTCACTGATAAATCAACGACGGAGAAATGAGCAATAATTTGAATAAATATTTTTCAACAGTTTTCACCAATCGAAAATCTAAAACATGATACCCGAGGCACCGACTCTATTCAGAGATAGTGAAGAAACAAATTAAGTGAGATAGTAGTGACTAGTAACGATGTTAGTAAGCAAATAGACAAACTAAAGCCTAATAAGTCACCTGTCCCGATGAGATATTTCCACAGAGCATAAAGGAAATGCAAGGAAGAGCTTAGTATGCCCTTAGCAAAAGTTGTTTAACATGTCCTTAAAACAGGTGTAGTACCAGAATCCTGGAGGATAGCGAATGTAATACCGATTTTCAAGAAGGATAGATCACTATCCTCTAACTACCGCCCAATCAGTCTAACATCAATAGTATGCAAATTACTGGAAGCAATCATTTCAAACTCTATTCGAAATCACCTGGAGAAGCACCTATTGATCAATGATTCCCAGCATGGCTTCACAAGCGGACGTTCATGTCTAACTATTCTATTAACATATTTTTCATCAGTTTTCGAATCGGTGGACGAGGGGCACAATTATGGTGTGGTATATCTCGACTTAGCAAAGCCTTTGACAGAGTCCCCCACGAAAGGCTAATTAGAAAGGTAGAAGCACATGGCATCAAAGGTAATATCCTTAAATGGATTAGGGCATGGTTACAGGACAGGAAACAGTGAGTGACCATCAATGGCACTAAGTCCCATTGGAGCAACATCACAAGTGGAGTTCCCTGGCACCAGTACTTGGACCATTATTATTTATTATATGCATAAACGACATAGATATCGGCATAGACAGCAACATAAGCAAATTTGCTGATGACACTAAAATAGGACGTGTTATTAAATCTGGCGAGGACTCCACAAAACTACAGGAAGATCTAAACAAATTTTTCGAATGGTCTGACAAATGGCAGATGAAATTCAACATGGACAAATGTAAAGTACTCAGTATAGGAGATGTAAACAGGGAAACCAGATACCAGATGAACAACGATGCCATAGAGAAATCCGATCAAGTAGAGAGATTTAGGAGTAATGATAAGTAGGAACCTGGCCAAGTAAACAATGGGTAAAGCCAGAATACACAAAGTACTTAAATTATACAGCGAGTGTTAGTTACAAGACTGAAGAGGCTATCCTAAAACTGTATCTGTTTCAGGAGACCACACCTGGATTACGAGTCTAGTTCTGGTCACCGTATTACAGAATGGATATAGAATCCTTGGAAAGAATTCAGAGGAGAATGACAAGACTAATCCCGGGCATTAGGAACCTTGAGTATAGAGACAGGTTAAAGCATCTTAATTTGCACTCCTCGAGAGACGTAGAGCGAGGGGCGACCTGATAGAGGTGTATAAGTGGAAGACAGGGCTAAACAAAGGGGACATTACAAAGGTACTCAAATTATCCAACCAGGAGCGAACTCGTAACAATGGTTTTAAATTAGACAAATTTAGATTTAGGCGTGAAATAGGTAAACACTGGTTTGGAAACAGAGTAGTGGATGAATGGAACAAGTTACCAAATATCATCATTAACTCGAATACGCTGAATTGCTTCAAACATAGGTTGGATGCTCATATGAGCAATAGGGGTTGGTTGTAAACGGACTGCCTAGGGCTAATAGGTCGCCAGAAGCTTCTCTCCATTCTATGTTCTTATGTTCTTAATGCCTCCCAGTTTGCTCAAATCCCGGACTGTATCCTTCCTACAGCATCAATGAGACACCCAACGAGAAAATGCCATGGCTATGTATGCACATTCAACAAAGCAACCTCAGGTGTACAAGGAAACATTTTACATGTGTTTGATGTGCGGCCACCACCATGTGTCTTGAAATGTGAAATTCAAATAGTGTTCAAGTATAGAAATAAGTGCCCAAGTATGTGGAAAAATGATGCATGTTGTGAAGAATAGCGAGGGTGCACCATTTGAAAACATTGTGCTTCCCCATCTGGAGTACTCAAACCCCGTCTGGTCCCCGAGATATGCTAGGAACTGTCAGTTGGTTGAAAATGTTCAAAGGAGAGCCACCAGACTGGTGCCTGCACTTCGGCACCTCAGCTACCCTGAGAGATTGGAGCGCCTGAACTTGCCTACCTTATACTACAGATGGGCAAGGGGTGACCTAATTGAAGTGTATAAGCATCTCAAGGGACACTACTCAGTCGAGTGTCCTTACTTGGAGCTGGCGGACACTCGCCCCACAAGGGGTCACAGCTCAAGATTGAAGAAGCCGCAGGTCCAGAAAACTGTGAGGGCAAACTTTTTCGGCGTGAGAGTTGTGAATTCTGGAACAATCTACCAGAAAGTGTTGTGTCAGCACCGAGTGTGAGCTCTTTCAAGACCAGACTTGACCAACACTGGAGCAGGTTCAGGTACATTCAGGAGCTGGTGCATGCCCAGTACTTGCCAACAGTGTGAAACAAAGGCGTGACCGATCGCCCAAGCGACAAACGAGCCGATCATTTGGTGAAGAGGATAAACGTAAAAAGTAAAATCACAGCACAACCACCAAGAAACCATGAGATACATTAGATTGATAGATATTTTGAATATAATATGACTAATGTTGTATCGGTTTGAATTATATATGTGACGTTGTACTGTATTCACTAGAATACTTACCAAAACCATGCTCATGTCTGCAGATGAATACGACAGCTGACTCTAACCTCGACTCTTTCTTCCTTCAGTTAAAGATAATTAGTTTATATGAATAAAGAATAAGATGCTAAAATAAAGGTACCTATGGTACTTATTTCCCTATCTACCTACTTAATTATTTATCTACCTACTACTTAATTATTTATCTACCTTCTACCTAGCTTTCATACCTACCCAACTACTTACTTACCTACCTACCTACATATCTGCTTACTTACCTATATACTGACCTCACAACCTACTTACCGGTATCTTCTTATTTCCTATCTCTATTCACTTACCTGCAGATTTACTTCCCTAACCACTTACTCACTTATATATCCCGAACTATCTGTTTACTCATCTAACTACCTACCGTCTTTCCAATCTGCTTACAACACCTTCTTTACCCATCTACACACTTACCCAACTACCTACCTGTCACTACTTACTATAACAATCACTACTTAATCCTACTTACTATGTCTGTTGCTTGTTATTTAATTCTTCCATACATCAGGTTTCCTTTGCAGTAAATACATATAATGTATACAGTTGCAGTAATTTTAGTGTTAATATACTCTCTCTTATTACCAGGGCAAAAGTACACATCTCAGAATTGTCTGAAAGGGATGGAGATGGTATGACTCAGGAAGAAATTAAGTGTGTTGCTACAGTTGAACAGAAAAATGCACTCTCAAGCAAGTTATATTATGTGTAGTAAATCAAATGGTGTGTACTAGAATTTTTTTTCCATGTAGACTGGCATATAAGAGGTTTCTGAATTGTTGGGAGGATTTATTTTTAGGTGACTGTTCCTATAATGAATCTTTCATGTGGTGCATCTATGCATATACAAGATAGGAATTATATCTTGCTGTCTTTAGGAAGATAAATGTTGTACTCGGTGAAAAGGTGTACCTGTAGTATAAGGTACAAAATGCATCTGAGGATACAGGTTCTTTTGTGCAGTAATCACAAAAATAGTTGTCTGTATTAAATCTTAGAATTATGTAATTGCAGTTGAAAGGGTTTCATTTTTTTTATACCATGCCAAGAGGATAGTTGTCTTAGGAATACTGTACTGCATAGTATATTTCTTATTTGGAGTTAAGCTTACTGTAGATTTAGAGGAAAATGTATTGGTTCTTTTGCATGTTGACAATTTAAGTTTTATGTTATATTTAATGAATGGACAAAGCTTTATGTAACTATGCTGATGTTCATAATATTTCAGAAGATTTAAGAGAAATTAAAAAAAATGCACTGGAGACCATTTTTGTGTCAGTTTATAGCAGGATTGCATTTAAATGCCAGTTTACTATGGTTTTTCTTTTAATATTTATTGGGAAGATATGGAAATATGATAAATAACAATGTTTCTAAAAATCATAATTTTTACTTATTCCTCTTATTTACAAATGTTTTTTACAGAACCAGAATTAAGGTATTCACTTAATTGAAAACTCTTTTAAAAATAATATAAATGCTTTGCTGTTCTGATTTATTGGTGCTAAGTTAGGAAATGCTTGCTGTGCTCTGGCAATATCTCCTTAAACTTACAGGAAAAGACAAATGTGCTTTGAGATTCCAAATTCTGCATTTTCCACCTTATAAAACAAATTATTTCCCTAGAAATGTCTCCAAAACTCACCCTGTATCTTTCACGTCAAAGGATAACCCTATGGGGATGAGGATCCCCACTAAAACCGAGACCATAATATTTAAGGACCCTAGCCCAAGTTAACCAGCTACCTAATTAAACATACCTATGTGAGAGAACTTATATCTTGCCCAATTAATACATTTGTACCTTGCTAATTTGACAACTTCAGATCTCTACCCTATTTGAACTATCTCTTGGATACAAATTAGCTGAAGTGTGGCCAAAATTCTTTGTGCCTTGCATAATTCATGTGCTGTTACAGTCGGTATTAATGAAAAAAAAATTCTTAACATTATATTGAAATGGTTCATATGGAGTGATACTAACACTAAGGGTATTTATGTATACAGTACAACCAGTTTTTATTATCTCTGTTGGCTCATGACTTCATGGAAAATTACAGGCTGTTTTGTGTAAGCCTAAAGGTGCATCCACACGTGTGTACAATTTGTCGCTAACATGTGATCAAAATGAGGCACAGGGTTCCAACTGGTAGGGTGCGGCTGCGTGCATTAGATCCGTGTTTCTTCTTGTTGATCACATGTTGGCAACCAAATGTATGCACGTGTGAACACACCTTTAATAAAACATTATTTTTTCACATAACATACAAGTATGGCATGTAACACTAATATATTTATGTACTGTATATAGAACTACAACCAGCTGTTGCTTTTATTGTAGGGCTGGATAATACTAATGCCTAAATATTTAGGCTTGTTGCTAGGCTGCTTGCTTCATGGAAAAGTACCATATTGTATTGTGCTGTGGCAGAAATATATACAGGTGCTCCCCGACTTACAACGGGGTTAGGGACCCAAATCCAGGTCGTAAGTCCGATTGGTCTTAAGTCCGACATAGATAAAAAAAAAAAAAAATCTACAATGAAATACAGTACAGTAAAAGTAATAAATAATGAGGACTGGCTACAGTACAGTAAAAGTAATAAATAATGAGGAATGGATACAGCGTGACTGAGCACTTACCTTTAATGTAGTCAGCTGAATGCACACGGGGCCCCCATAATTTTCTATTTACAGGATACATGGAGACTATATTAATTGGATGAAGCAGAGGAGGAGACAGGGCTGGGTGGGTCATCAATGTCGCTTTCTTCAGACAGGTTTATGTACTGTGGAAACTTGCTGGTGAAGGTATTGGATCATCTTGAGGGAGTGAAGAGGCAGCACTGGTGGGACGTGAGGAGACAGCACTGGGGGACTTCTTAAAATAGATGTCCAATTTAGACTGCACAGTTTGTTTTTTCTTTTCATTATAAATTTCTCTGTAGCAAGCAAGTGCATCTTGGATCATTCTGTCAACTTTGGCATAACGCTCATAATTTTGATCCATGCCATCAAACATTTGCATTCCTTTATTAATTGTAGCAAATACCTCTGCTATTTGTTTCACTGAAAACTTTTTGGGGGGTGCAGGTTCTTCTACATTTTGTCTCTCTTCTTCCTCTGCAATTTTCTGTGCATCTAGTTCAATAACATCCTCGTTACTGAGCGCCTTCTGCTACACTTTCAACCAACTGTTCAACATCTTTATTATCAATTTCTAACTCCAGCTGTTTACCTAACTCCACTATCTTGTTACTAATATCCGAAATAACTTAATTTTCATTAAATCCTTTGAAACTGTTCACATATCTTTTCAGGATTTTCTTCCATATTCCATTTATGCAATGTTTTGTAACCTGATCCCATGCTGCACTAATGTTCTTTTCCATGACAAAACGTTGTACTCCTTCCAAAACTCTCTGAGCGTTTTCTCACCTTCAGTAGCAGCAACAGCCTGAGCGAAGGTCGTGCGTAAATAATACGCTTTAAAGGCAGCAATAGCACCTTGATCCATGGGTTGGATGATAGAGGTAGTGTTAGGTGGAATGTAGACTACCTGAACATCAGGGTGCATGTCGTCCAGGTGTGGTGGGTGTCCCGGAGCATTATCCAAAATCAGCAAAATCTTGAATGGAATCCGTTGTTGCAGACAATACTCCTTGGCTCGTGGAATGAAACAAGTCATGAACCAATCCTCAAACAGTGCTAAGGTCATACAAGCTTTCTTATTACTGCGATAAAACACTGGCAGTGTGTGCTTGCTGACATGTGTAAAAGCCCTGGGGTTCTCTGAATGATAGATCATGAAGGGTTTTAGCTTGAAACCAGCAACATTCCCCCCAACAGAAGTGTAATTCTGTCCTTGAATGCCTTGAATCCTAGCATTGTTTTTGCCTCTTTGTGGATGTATGTCCACTCAGGCATGCGCTTCCACAATAATCCAGTCTCATCCACATTGAATAATTGCTCAGGCAAATAATTCCCTTCCACAATCACTTCATCTAACTCCTCCTTAAAAGCTTCGGCAGCACCAACATCGGCACTAGCTGCCTCTCCACTCACCTTAACATTGTGTAGACTGTAGCATTTTTAAATCTATCAAACCACCCATGACTTCCTATAAAGGTTTGCTCACATTCATCTCCTGCCTGCTCCTTCAGGCTTTGGAACAGGCTTCTTGCTTTAGCCTGTATGGTTAGAAGGCTTAAGGGTACACGCTTCTGTATCTGGTCTTCTATCCATATCACCAATAATTTTTCCATATCGTGAATAAGACCTTGTCTTTTCTTTGAAATTATAGTTCCCTTTATAGGTGTTGTTCCTTTCACTACATCACGAATACGTTCCTTGTCCTTCAGAATAGTGGATATGGTTGAGTGTGAGAAACCTAGGTCACGTGAGATTGTTGCTACAGTTTTTCCATTCTCATGCTGCGTTATTATCTTCATTTTCATGTCAAAAGTAATTGCCTGTCTCCTTTTCTTTGGAGCACCACCAGCACTTTCACTTTTAAACTTTCCAGTCATTATAAAGTCAATTAAATACGATAATAACGAAAGTTCACAGCGCAATCAGTATAGGATACGATAGCCAAACACAAACAAAGCGCTCCACTGAGTGAGTGTACCCACGAGGCGACCCAAGACACCCCTCCCTCTCGCCCGGGACGGAAACGTTTCGGTATAGAAAATGCGCGCGTCATTTGAAAAATTTTTGGTCACGACGGTCGCAGTCGTATGTCCCGTATGGACATACGGTCAAAGCAGGTCGTAAGTACCAATGGACGTAAGTCCACGTAGTCGTAAGTCGGGGTCTAGCTGTATATATATATATATATATATATATATATATATATATATATATATATATATATATATATATATATATATATATATATATATATATATATATATATATATATATATATATATATATATATTGTAGCTGAATGCACATGGGGCCCCCATAATTTTCTAATTATACATGGAGACTACATTAACTGGAAACGTTTCGGTATAGAAAATGCGTGTCATTTGAAGAAATTTTTTTTTTTTTTTTTTTTTAAATAAAAAATCTGCGGCGGTCGTAAGTTCCGACGGTCATAAGTCGTAGCAGTCGTAAGTCGGGGTCTGTCTGTATATGTATATATATTTCATTAGCCCAATAAACACGCGGACTTCTACAAACAATCAACACCTCAACCTACCAGGATTCGAACCCACGGCCCACGAGCCCATGACTGTGACCGGGGAATGCTAACCGTCATGAACGAACAGGGCACTGCTTTCATTCATGTTAGGAATAATAATCATCCCATTGCTTGGGAAAAAAGCTTCGAAGTATTCAAATCATCTTGTGTCACAGAAAGACTTCTGGTTGAAGCTAGTTTGATTAAGGAATTAAAATCAATAAACATTAGTGATGGTCAGTTAAAAACTGATAATATGTTACATAAATTTATTTGTCAGTGGCTCAAGGTTAAAAATGCTTTGAAAACCTTTGATCTAGATGTAGGATAGTTATTTAGTGGGTCCCTTATTTTTGACCTGACCTGACTAGTCACGTCGCCCCCTTCTCTTAAGCTCCTCTACGTGTGTGTTGGTGTGGGGATTAGTGGATGACATCATTATGACCTGACCTCATGTTTAATAAGGTCACCCTGTATAGTTAAGCCTCCCTCTGTCCATGTAATCCAGTTGGCTCTGAAGATGTCTTGAATAAAGACGAAAGCTAAGGTGCTCCGTTGTTTCCCTTTTCCCGTGTGATTTTATCAAGATTTATCTTATCCACGTTTTCATTGTGGATCTACAAGATATATATATATATATATATATATATATATATATATATATATATATATATATATATATATATATATATACACACACACAGTCAACCCTCGCTTTACGTGGTACCACTTTATGCGTTTACGCGGTACCTTGCCGAAACCGGAATGCTCACTTTCCGCGGTGCGTGTACCCTTTTACGCGGAGAGCGGCTGGCGGTTCTCTCGCGCCTCGCCATTTTTGGATCCAAACCTCCCGCCATCTGCCATGTTGTGTAAGCGGCGCGAGTAGGTTGCGCAGTGTATGTCTTTGTTGCGTTATCGGTGACGTCATATGACGTAGCGGACTGTGATTGGGCAAAGCATCCTTATCTCCCTCCCTGCTAGCTGTAATTCGTTTAATGTAGTACTATGACGTGCCCCGCCGCGGGAGCGTTCAAGCCCCTCGACCTACCACGTCAGTTACACCCCTCCAGGCTACACCGTGTATATCGGTATCCATTGTTCCATAAGAATGGCTTCCACCGGACCACCACCACAAAGAAACCTTGCATTACCTGGACCCAGCCGCCCTAAGCCAAAGAAGACACGACGTTCCTTAAGCTACGAGGTGAAGTACAAGATCATCCAAGAGTTGGAGAAAGGAACAAGACAGGTTGATTTGGCGCGCCAGCATGGTGTGAACGAATCTACGATCCGGACGATAAAGAAGGATGCAGCCAAGATAAAGAAGCACATGAACATCACAAAGTCTACAGGTGCTTCTATGATCAAGTATTTCCACAACCAGGTGCTTCTCAAGACGGAAAAATTACTTGTGAGCTACTTGGTGCGTCAGGCGCGACGGAACATGGCGGTGGACACGCGCTCAGTTAAGGAGTACGCACGTGAACTGTATGCTGCAGTGTCAAGAAAGATGGGAATTACAGAGCCCAAACCCTTTAATGTTTCCTCTGGGTGGTTACAGAGGTTTAAGAAGAGAAACAAGATCACCAATATAAACATTGGTGGTGAAGAAGCTAATGCTGACCGTGTTACGGCTAGGGAATTTCCTCCGTTTTTACGAGAGATTATGGAGGAAGGACAGTACACCGACGACCAGGTGTTTAACATGGACGAATCTGGTCTTTTTTGGAAAAAACTACCCTCCAAGACCTTCGTTGTGAAGAATGCCAGCAAGTGTCGGGGTCGGAAGTTGCAGAAGGAGCGCATCACCGTCCTGTTTACCACCAATGCCTCCGGTACCTGTAAGCTCAAGTTATCGGTGATCCACACAGCACGCAAGCCGCACGCCTACAAGAGCATGGACATGACCAAGCTAAATGTCCACTGGCTGACCGCACGTAAGGTGTGGATGTTCTCTACACTGTCCCTCTCCTGGTTTGATGACTGTTTCGTTCCCGATGTGAAGAAATTCTGTGAGCAACAGAATGCGCCATTCAAGATTTTGTTGCTGCTGGACAACGCACCAGGACACTCGCCCCTACTGTTAGATCGTCACCCCAACGTAAAAGTGGTCTTCCTTCCTCCCAACACTACGTCTATATTACAGCCCACGGACCAAGAGTTAATCTGTAATGTAAAAGCTGCATTCTCTACTAAAAAATTCAAGCTCCTGAACGACTACACCAACACCAGGGAAGAGTTGCGTAACCTGAGTGACACCAACACCGATAGCAAGAGCGAAGTACTTTTAAAACAATTCTGGAGAATATTCAACGTCAAGAAAGCTGTGGACTTCTTGGTGGAGGCATGGAATCAGCTGTCTGTAGCAACTGTTCGTCACGCATGGAGACGTGTTGCAAGGCATTCTGGACGTTAGGCAGAGTCAATCTGTGACTGGTGAGGTTCAGAC